>NW_015645553.1:302567-304492 GCF_001515625.1 Sinocyclocheilus rhinocerous
GAAGGAAGGAAGGAAGGAAGGATGGATGGATGGAAGGAAGGAAGGAAGGAAGGAAGGAAGGAAGGATGGATGGATGGTTTTGTGATAACAATATATTAGATTTCTAAAATAGTCAGTTCCACCAAAATCACAGTAACACTATATATATTATGCTAAATATTAATAACCATACAGAAATGTATATTTTTTGGATAGTCAAGTGAAGTAAAGTGAAATAATGTAAATAAAATTAAAAAAAAACAAAATAAAATAAAATCCTCACATAAAGATATATGTTTGATCAGCTTTGGTAACAGTTTTCAATGGTCGAGCTGCATCAGTCCACTACACAGGAATCAGTCTATGAATGGCTTTCCTATAGTCTCTGCATTAAACTGGTCTGCAAAATAGTATTTTACCATAAAAATAAAAAAAACACATCAAGGGTTTATAAACGAGTTAGTGGTGTTGTGAACCACGGGTTCATCATTCCCATCAGGAGGAGAGACGACACGGCCCGTCCTTCCCAGACGCTCGCTGACAACCTGATGCGTAGTGTGCATTAAATCAGCGCGTGCAGCTTCAGCAGAGGAGCGTACGGCGCATGCAGAAGCGCGAGCGGCCTGACAGTGACGGATCAAGCAGCATATTCAAACAGACCGGTGACGCTGACAGACGGTGGAGGAGGACCGCACGCGCCTCTGTCAGACGCTCCCAGCGGTGACCCATCCGTCTGCCGCTGGAATGCAGATGCTGGCGGAAACACGGCGTGACAGAGAGGCCATCAAAGCCTGACCGCTTCAGCATTCAGACGGATCTGAGCCTGAAAAACTCAGCAGCACTGGTGATATCATACATGCAATCTCTACCTGCATATAAAGTGTACATTTATGCACATTTGGCAATGGTATTGGCAGCAGCTAAAATGTAAGCATTTTATGCCTTTAAAAATGTACAAATATTTACAAATGTTTTGAACTGGAGGGGTGCAGATGACCAAGTTGAAATGATTGAGAAACATCCAAGAAAAACAATTATATTCAATTCAAATGGGAGTAATAAAAGTAAACAAACATATGTTTCACTCAGTTACTTAAGCAAATATTGTTAACTGCATTTAATTAAATGTTTGATGTCCTCATATATGTTTATCTAATTTAATATAAAATCAACCTGTGAATTTTATGAAATAATAATTCATAAATGTCTGTATGTCACTAACCTAACAAATACAAATGAATATATAACAAATATAATAAAAAACACATCTTATTTTACACTTAACACAGTACATATATACACTGTATAAGACATTATGACTTATTTTCATAGATTATATCTTGAATATGTGTATTTTGTCTTATTGCACTTAACTTCTAAACAAGTTATAAAAGTAAAATATAAACAAGTTAAAACTTGTGCATTGCAGTAAGACAAATTGCATGATATAATCTATGACAACAAGTATTACTTATGCATGCAGTGTGCTTCTTAACTAATATATAGCAAAAAATATATATATATATATTCTTGTAGTGTTTTTGTTTTGTTTTCCAGTCAAAATATCTAAAAATCCTTAAAAGAAGGTTAATTTACTTGAGAAGCACACTGCATGCTTAAGTGTGTCACAGATCGGCCAGACTCAGTCACCTCCCAATCACCGCAACCACCTTCACCTGAGTACTGAGCACCTGCGCCTGTCACCAATCAAGCACCTCATCAACCAGCCTGGATAAAGGCACACACCTCAGACACCCTCATGGGCCGGTCTCGTACACACGTAGAGGACTCTCTGACTTTACTACTGCTTCCATTTGAAGACTTCCTGCATTACTTATCTCCTGTGTTCCTCCTAGTGTCTCCTCGTCTCCAGGTGTCTCCTGTTCCTCCTAGTTCCTGGATCCCTGAGGTGTGTGCTCTTCCGTGTGCATTCCAGCTCCTGTAAA
>NW_015645553.1:308957-309218 GCF_001515625.1 Sinocyclocheilus rhinocerous
AGGGCTCCTGATCCCCAGTTAAGCCCAGGAAGGGCTCCAGATCCCCAGTTAAGCCCAGGAAGGGCTCCAGCCCCAGAGCCCGCCCCAGTGTCGGCTCCAGCCCCAGAGCTCGCCCCAGTGTCGGCTCCAGCCCCAGAGCTCGCTCCAGCGTGTCAAGCTGCGATAATGGACAGGGCGCTGCCCCCGGGGATCTCTGCACCCGTCCTCACCCCAGAAACCGTGCTAACACGCCTCCTTCGTCTCCTTCGCCTCCGCTGGTCC
>NW_015645553.1:309258-314387 GCF_001515625.1 Sinocyclocheilus rhinocerous
GATCCGCCATGGCCTCCCGAGGCCCCTGATCCGCCATGGCCTCCCGAGGTCCAGGATCCGCCATGGCCGCCCGAGTCCCCGGCTCCGCCATGGCCTCATCAACCTCATCAACCAGCCTGGATAAAAGCACACACCTCAGACACCCTCATGGTCCGGTCTCGTACACACGTAGAGGACTTTTTGACTTTACTGCTTCCATTTGAAGACTTCCTGCATTACTTATCTCCTGTGTTCCTCCTAGTGTCTCCTCGTCTCCAAGTGTCTCCTGTTCCTCCTAGATCCTGGATCGCTGAGGTGTGTGTGCTCTTCCGTGTGCATTCCAGCTCCTGTAAAAGAAAGGACTCTGATCATTCCACTCATCATATCCTTTAAACTGTTCTACGAACTATACACTCACCGTGTCATCACCTGGATCCTACACCCGTACTCTCTGTGACCAAATAAACTTGATTGATATACTAACCTGTTGCGTCAGACCTCTTCCGTTACAGAAGACCGGACCCACACCGACGGCACAGATGAGTTCTCCCCACGGTATGCAATCGGCTGCGTGTTTCTCCGTCCTCGCTCGTCGGGATCTCCCCTTCTAGAGTATGCCGGGGAGTCCCATCGCCCCTTGGACCTCCCAGACACCACTGGACTGTGTTGGACTGTGACCAAATAAACTTGATTTATATACTAACCTGTTGCGTCAGACCTCTTCCATTACAAAGTGTCAATAAGGCCAAAAATATAAATGCAAATGACTGCACAAGTACACACTGTGTTTTCAGAAATGCAAGAGCACATGCCAAGTATGTTCAATAGGGGTACGTACACTTTAAAGGGGTCATATGATGCTGCTAAAAAGAACATTATTTGGTGTAATGAAATGTTTATGCGGTTTAAGGTTAAAAAAACACTTTATTTTCCACATACTGTACATTATTGTTTCTCCTCTATGCCCCGCCTTTCTGAAACGCGTCGATTTTTACAAAGCTCATCGGTCTGAAAACTTTGGATTTGAGACTTTAGTCTTTGCAACTTTACATATCTTCTTCATGCACCAAGAGCTTGTAACACTTCAAAGAGAAAGGAAAAATTGAAATCGCATCATATGACCCCTTTAAATGCGTCAGCATGTTTCTAGCCTAGATATACCATCTTAAATTCTTCACCAAGGCTGCTTGCTGGAGATATAATCATTGGTGATAAATAATAGCCGTCACACGTTTACACACATAGTGCCACATATTGCTGCATACATGCACCTGTGATATGAAACGTAGCTCTGCGACTGTTTGCGTTTAAATGAGCTGAACGTGAGGCGAGGAGGGTCACCGTCACAGCAGCGTGAACATTCAGCCCAAGGCCAGCCAGCCGTCGCCCCTCGAGAACACCAACGCAGCGCCGTTCCTCATTTCCCAGAACGCATATTCCCATAACCTGCTCCCGGTTTGCAGGGGACGCCTGAATGTTGGACGGGATTCCAGCCACCTCGATTCTCACCGACAGCATCAGCTTCACTCTGCGTGTCGGAGTCGACTGCCGTCCACACTTTTGGATTGAGAGAGAAACACAAACAAAGTTACTGTAGTCATAAGATACACTACAATGTCTGTGGGTGGAGTTTCGCACTTCTAGGGCAACAAATGCACACTGTTAATTGGATTTTTTATGATATTTTACACTATTACTGTTGTTAAAATGAGCTCTGAAAAATATTTACTATTCAGGAATAAAATATAATATATAGAGTATCCGGACTCAGGTAGATGTGTGTTGCTGCAGAGACACACAGCATGGCTTTGTTTGGAGACATTTTTGTTAGCGAAATAGAGCAAAAAAGACAATATTGTCTCTACAATTGAAATCACTTATGTCTTATTGAATTTTGGCCCTGACACAAAGAAAAGTCTGCTATCAGACCATGTTAACCAAACTGTTCATATAATCGCTCGAAATGTGTGTTTGTTTGTCCTAGGAAGACTGCATATAATTCTATGATTAAATATCTATATTTGTTGAATATATTGTATACTGTAATATATTGTAATGCTCATTTTATATATATATATATATATATATATATATTATATATTCAATTAAATTAAGCAACAAATGCACATTTTAATTGTATTTTAATGACATTTTACACTCTTACTGCTATTAAAATGAGCTCCAAAATCTTTACTATATAAATGTTCAACTATACTGAAATACATACTCCAATCATAAAAATATCTATTAAAAAATCTAATAATAATAATAATGATGATGATGATAATGCATATTATTTGGAAAATTCTAAAAATATCAAAGATTCTATAAAGGAATCTATAAAGTTTAAATCTAAATGTATAAAATTAGAAAGTGAATAATAAGGCTAGAATTGGTACATGATTGAATAGCTGAGTTTGATGAATGCTGTCAACACAACCAATTGTTCAGACTTGTGTCCCCTGTTTTATTCTGTTTTCTATAACCCTATTAGCAAAATATGAGTTTTGTATAGTTTAAAATATTATAGTTTAAAATCCTATAAAACAAATATCCTATAAAATTTAATCCTTTGAAATAAAATTCTACAAAATTCTAAAAATACAATTCTATAAAATACATTTAAATTAAAATCGACAAATGCACATTTTAATCAGATTTTTAATGATATGTTACACACTTACTTCTGTTAAAAGGAGCTCCAAAAAATATTCTTTACAATTCAGGACAAATTATCAAATATATACTGGAGTTTCTGTACTTTTTCTGTCTGTCTTTGCAAGTCATGCAAGTCGATTCTTCTGTTGGCTTCTTTTCCCTGAGAGACAGACGGAGAGAAAGCGAGGCATGGAGTCACTGCTGGGCTGCATATGATTACACCAATCCAATAAAAGAGCTCATTGCTGTTCTGAGTGCTCGATGCTAATGAACCTGAGTCTGGATATAGAAACCAGCAGCAGATACTTTCACACTACATGAGAAAAACCCTCAGCGCTAAAACACGAGCCATTCATGGTAGCAAATACAAGACGCTTTTTTGTGTGGATATCACCTTTGCAACACAGTGCACCCCGAGTTTATCTTATAACCGGCACTTTCCACAAAAAGAGCTCAAAAACTGTGATGTTGAAGGTGCTTAACTTTCAGAAAATGTTCTTGGCCACCTCAGGAGGTCAAACTAAATATTATATGAGCTTTTATATTTTCTATTCATTTTATATGAGAGTTGCTGTTTTTGAGCCCTGTTACCAAAATATGGGACATTTCTCAGTTTAAAATCCTAAAAAAAAAAATAATAATAAAAATTATTTAATAAAATCCTATAAAACAAAATATAATTTTGTAAAATAAAATTAAATTCTGTAAAATACTAATACTTCTAATTTGGGAAATTCTTTAAAAAAAAAAAAAAAGATTTTATAAAGAATCTAAAATATTTTTTACGGTAAAATTCCGGCAACCACAGCTGCCGGTTTTCTACCGTTAAATTTTACGGATTTTTTTTTACAGTGTACCTTTTGTGTTTGAGGTTTGGTGCTTTGACTGTTTCGGAGATCTGTGTCTTGTTGTGAAGACGTGGAGGCAGATGAAAGTCATTGTGATGATGAAGGGCGGAGCTCCACGCTGCCGGCGCATTAGGTGATGAGTTCGTCCAATTACAGTCGACTTCCCCGAGGGCCACTGCGCCGAGATACAAGATCATCACCTTGATCGTCAAGCACTGTCAAATCTATTCCATTCAGCCTCGTTCTTTATGTATCAGATGTCGAAGTCTCATTTAATGACCTTTCTCTTCATTATCAGACGCCGCTGCCATATGCTCATTAGCAGAATTACTCCTGTGGTTTAGATATTTTTACGATCAGCTGTAGTCTTTTACGGTCAGGATAAAACTGTGTTCGCTTCAGTAATGTGACATTTGCGATGAGGTAGAGTTTTTTGGAAAATCAGGACTGTAAGCAGACGTAGACTGGGATTTTCAAGCGATGCTGTGAGTGACATTTATATCCTTTCTCCAGCAGCCTCTCGGTGAATATCTGGCAGCGAGGGGTCAGTCTTATTAGAGGGCCCCGGCTTTGAGACACGGCGCTGGAGAAGGTCGTGTTCTCAGACGGCCGATCACACACTGTCACTTAACACCGGCCGTGTCTTGTCACAGCCTGTTTGTGTAACGCTCTCACCTCTCAATGAGATATGAACAATGACAGCCGTTTGACGAGTGTCACCCGGGCAGAGCTTCACAGAGACACACACAGAGAAAGAGAGAGAGAGAGAGAGAGAGAGAGAGACGGAGCGATAGAAAGTCACCCTGCTGAAAATACAGGCTGGTTTTTGCTGCCGGTCTGGTTTCTTTACGCTAATCAGCAGCAAAAATGAGCAGGTTAGTTGTTTATTTACCCAGCTGTTTTGTTTGTTCAAACCATGCATGACTTTCTTTTTCTTTTTTTTGTGGAAAACAAAGAAAGATATTTTGAAAAGTAAAATAAAATTAAATAAATATAGACATACAGACAGACAGATAGACAGATAGATAGATAGATAGATAGATAAAAGACACTGACACATCTAAACAGTTTAAAATCCTATGTAAAATAAATAAATAAATAAAATAAAATTCTAAAAATTCAGATTTTTTTGTAAAGGAATCTACGCAGATTAAATCTAAAATAAATAATATTTTAAATTAAATTTAAAAAATTGGAAAATTATTTTTAAAAGTTTAGAATTGGTACATGGTTGAATAGTTGAGCTTGATGTATTTCGTCAACACTACAAATTGTAAACAGATGGTTAACCTAAAAACTACACTATCTATCTAACCAACCATCTATCTATCTATCTATCTCTTGTTTGTCCATACAATGAAAGTCATGGTCCATTTTATTGGACCCCACTGACCATGGTACCAAAATAATGGACATGCCTTAACAGTTTTACATCCTATAAAAACCTAAAATAAATAGATCCTATAAATAAAATAAAAATGCTATAAATAAAATAAAATAACATTTTTAAAATAAATATTATTATAATGGACATGCTTTACATCCTATAAAAACCTAAAATAAATAGATCCTATAAATAAAATAAAAATGCTATAAATGCTATAAATTAACATTTTTAAAATAAATATTATTATATGGAAAATT
>NW_015645553.1:315917-341687 GCF_001515625.1 Sinocyclocheilus rhinocerous
AAAAAAGATTGTATAAGAAATTATTTATATTCTCATAATTGAAATGTACAAAATTAGAAAAAATATTTAAAAATGGATGAATAATTGAGCTTGATGAATGCATTCAACACTACAAATTGTTCAGAAAATACTCAAAAATTTTACATTTAATGTTAGATCATAATTAATGTTCTCAATTTAAATAACATTTACAGAATAAAGAGTCATACAGATTTGGAACAACACAAGGGTGACCATTTTTATTTTTGAGTAAACTACCCTTTTAAGAACTGTTTAAGATCCTGTTTATGCCTACTTACAATCTCACTTTTCTGCAAACAAAAATATACAAAATATATATTTCTAAAATACATATAAAACATATAATCTATCTATCTATCTATCTATCTATACACACACACACACACACACAACTGTACAGCCTGTTCACTTCAAATGTCATGTTCAGAGAGCAAAATGGGTTGTGAATACATTTGTGTGCTGACTGTAAAGCACTAAAAGTGATCATAAAAATTTCTTAACCACAGGAGTAATGAGCAT
The DNA here is from genome assembly GCF_001515625.1 of Sinocyclocheilus rhinocerous. NCBI lineage: Eukaryota > Metazoa > Chordata > Actinopteri > Cypriniformes > Cyprinidae > Sinocyclocheilus > Sinocyclocheilus rhinocerous. Next base: position 316,458 of record NW_015645553.1, read on the forward strand.
ATGCAAACAGCATCTAATATTGAATATAAGGGTTATTAAATGAGACTTTGAAATATATGATACATAAAGAACACAAACAACCAGAGCAGATGGACTGTGTACCGCACCTTTTGGTAAATGTAGTAGGCTGTATGGGCATTTACTGAGAAAATGATACGGTAAACTGTACACAGCGGCCGGATATCATCCTGAAATCTAATGTTACCTGAAGTCAGAGGTCAAAAGCTGCCGTTTCTGGTTATGATTCTGTACTCAACCTCCCATACTGATGCTCTCTATCATCCATTCGCTCAGCAAAGCATGCTTTATTTGCTCAGATTTATTCGTTCTTTGATCGCTGTGTGCGATCAATATCCATTTAGGCTGTATAGCATCAATTTGTATAATGCACATTGCTTCTTTTTTGTAATTCTCCTCAAAATGAATCCTGTGATGATGTTTCTGAGGACGACCTGCAGAACAGGAAGGAGACTGTGAATGAAACGGAGGATGTGAGAAGAATGCATCATCTCCCAAATATAAAACTTCATTTAGAACCACGAATACTTCTCAAGGGTTGTGTTGGGTTATGCTAGTCATACGTGAATGGTGTTGCACCACCCGTCAAGCAGATTTTTTTGTGCTTTGAAAGCAGTGCATGTCAACAAGTTGTGCTGTCAGCGAACTCAAGATGCGATTGCATGCGCTGTTGTGTATTGTTTTAAAAATCGTTCCATAAGCACTCGACTTACAAATGAGCTGGCAAGGCTTCTTCAGGACCTACAGCTTTGATGAAGCGTCAGGAAGCTTCTAACGCAGTGACTGACGTGCTTTCCGGTGCAGCGCTGACGGGCAGTGTCCTGGAGGAACCGGAGAGTGCGTGCTCAAAGTTCTGCTGCGGTGCTGACCTGACACTGCAGTACGGCTCTGCCGTGAGTGACAGATGAAGAGATGATGGAGAGAGATCTGCGATGGATCAAAGACAACACCTGATGAAAGAGACACAGACAGCAGGAGACAACAGGAAACAGAAGGAGGGTGTGAGAGAGAAGACACAGAAAGAAGGAACCAGCATGTAAGAGTGAATACTAAGACTACTGCGTTTGTAAACAGATACTAACCCTAACTAACTATCTATCTGCACACAGATGGTTTAACTGAAATCTTGTCTATCTATGCATCCATCCATCAATATCTTTATCTTTCATTGTTTCTATCTACAAACATATGGTTTACCTGAAACTAACACAAACCAATCAAACCAGAATGCTTATCGTTTGGAAAACCAACCAACCAAAAACCAACTACCTAACACTAAATACCCAACCAATCCAGAATGCTTATAGTTTGGAAAAGTCTTTGGGAACTAGACATACTGTGCCAACTGTTAATAACTAAACTAACCAACCAACCAACCAACTACCAACTAACTAACTAACACTAAATGCCCTTATTGTTTCAAAAACTGAATGATTTTTGAAAACTGGATATCGTTTTCAAAAGATCTGTGAGCTGGAGATACTGTGCAAGCTGTTACTAACTAAACTAAACTACACAACGAACTAACAGTTTACCTGAAACTAACACTAAACCACCAACCAACCCAGAATTCTCACTGTTTGGAAAACTCTCTGTGAACTGGACAGACTATACCAACTGTTTCTAACTATCCAACCAACCAGCCAACTACTAACTAACACTAAATACCCAACCAATCCAGAATGCTTATTGTTTGGAAAACGTCTCTGGGAACTAGACAGACTATACCAACTGTTATTAACTAAATTTACTAACCAACTAACTAATGGTTTACCTGAAACTAACACTAACCAACCAACCAACCCAGAATGCTTATTGTTTGGAAAACTCCCTTGGAACTGGACAGATTATGCCAACTCTTACTAACTAATGTAACTAACCAACGGTTTACCTGAAACTAACACTAACCAACCAACCAGCCCAGAATGTTTACTGTTTGGAGACACTCTGGAAACTAGGATAGATGTGCCAGCTGTTACTAACTAAAATGTACTAACTATAAACAGATGGTTTATCTGAAACGAACACTAACTAAGCAAATATGTCTATTTATCTAGTTTATTATCCATACATTTATCTATCTATCTATCCACAAAAGGATGGTTTACCTGAAACTAACTCTAACTGTCTAGATGATTTACCTGAAAGTTTGGAGACACTCTGGAAACTAGGATAGATGTGCCAGCTGTTACTAACTAAAATGTACTAACTATAAACAGATGGTTTATCTGAAACTAACACTAAGCAAATATCTGTCTATTTATCTAGTTTATTATCCATACATTTATCTATCTATCTATCCACAAAAGGATGGTTTACCTGAAACTAACTCTAACTGTCTAGATGATTTACCTGAAATTATCACTGACCAACCAACCCATAATTCTTACTGTTTGGAAAATCTCTGCGAACTGGACAGGTTGTGCCAACTATTACTAACTAAACTAACTAACTAACCAACCAACCAACTAATTAACTGTTTACTTGAAACTAACACTAAATAACCAACCAACCCAGAATGCTTATTAACCTCTAACTATCCGTCTGTATGCCTATATGTCTATCTATCTGCAAACAGATGGTTTACATAAAAATAACCATATCTATCTATCTATCTATCTATCTATCTATCTCTCTGTGATTTGCCAGCTCAACCCATCTGCTGACCTGGACACAGTTATTGCTTCATTGATCTGGTTTGTGCTGATGGCCAGGTGTTGTTCTGGTTCTTCTAGAAATGCTGAGTCATGATAACTCACCTCTGGTGTTCTCTGCTCTTCTCCGTTAGATGAATTAATGCAGCCGAGTCACCTGGTGAAGGCTTTCTCACTAAGGCCATAATTCGAGCGGCTTGGGTTTAATACCCTTCCAGCCGCCCCAGGCTGCGGCACCAGACAATAATATCATCCACTCCACCTAAAAGTCACTCCAGAGGCCAAAGGCCTCATTTACACAAATTAAGCAAATTAGCCAGAGGTGTTAGTTAATGTTCTTCCTCTTAGAGCAGCGGCAAGACTAGAGCACATTAAAGCGGAGCAGTGTGAATGGACTCGACTCTGCCGGAAGGGGCTGGTGGGCGGCCAGTGCGGCCGGTTTTGAAGTAAGAGACGCAGAGAGTGACGTGAATGAGATTTGTAATGAGCACAACGCTTCCTCAGCATGCCATGTTTGCCCAGAGCCATGAAGCTAATCGTGTCTGGAGCATTCACCAGTGTGATGTGTTCAGAGAACATGCAACACACAATAAAACCCCAGCGCCGCTCTCATTTACTTCACACTCATATTCATAAGAACAGCCATCTTTCCTCTAAATATTTAACTTGTACTGTCGTCTCGCTTGTCCTATTTAAGGTCTCAGTCTCTCTGTTTTGCATTATTCTTCCATGCATGTCAGCAAGTCACCTACTGTATTAAAGAAACAAACATTAGGTTGCTCTTTCATACCTCAGGAGACTTAATGGAGATCAGTCACAGTTTCCCAGATGTTTCTCTTTCATTTCTTCTAAAAACAAACAAACATAGTTAATTGTAGACACTCAGCAGCTCAGATCATTTGCTCTTGCAATAATCTGACGATAAATGTTTGAGTTCATATTGAGATTTTGCACTGCAGACTTGGGAGACATTGCTGGGATCTCTTAAAAACTACAGAGATGTATGCAGCGTTCTTCTGAATGAGAAGCGTCTGATCTATGCAAAAGTCTCAATTTGTTCTCCATTTATTCTCATTGCTGTTTAGGAGAAACTACTTTTTTGAGATATAAAAAAAAAAAAGATCGCATTTGTCATTTTTGTGTTATTTTTGTGTCATCAAGATACTATTTTAGGTTTTAATTAATATTTTAAATTAGGTTTTATTTTTATATTTATATTAGGTTTTATTTTTATTTTATATTTATATTTTTTATTTTATTTAAAGTTTTAGTAATTTAGTTGTTTTGTCATTTTCATTACTTTAAATGTCTATTTTTAATTCATTTTATTTAAGTTTTAAATACAAGTAAAACCAAATTAAATTAAAATAATAAAAGATTAAATAAAAGCTTTGTCTTTTTTATTTGTTTTTATTATTATATGAATTTTTTAATTTAATTTCAGTTAACTTTTATTTCAAGAAATTCATTTTTTTTATGACTTTAGTTTTGATTAACTACCATAACCCTGGTGGACAATGCAATTTTTAAAGCATTTGTTCGACTGCAGTATGTTGTTTTCTAAATAAATGTTTTCTGTTGGATGTTAAAGCAACATTCAGCAAATGTTTTCACAACAATTATGATTTATATTGTACACTTACGATGTTTATCAGATATTTGTACACAAATAAGTAAAACACAAGCTGATGAGTTGAGTCAGATGTGTCTGAACAGTGTACCTGTGTTTGTGAGATGTTTTCTGACGCCATATAATCCAACCTGTATAGGCGCTAAAGCACATCTGCTCATGCTTCAAATTCACATTCTGTAAAAATCCTTCAGCACAAGAAAAACAATGCTTAGATATGAAAGGAAATGTGCAGGATGAATATCTAAGGACCTCTATGTTGGCCATATCACAGCTGGAAAGCACTGATTTACATTGCTTTTATCCAAAGTGACTTACATGCCTTCGTTTCCTGGGAATTGAACCCATGACCCTGGAGTTGCTAGCACAACAGTTTCTTCAGGGACTCAAACTCTGAACATGCATGCAAAGTATGTTCATATTGCAATCAATGTACTGAGCAAGCATTCATGTTTCATGTTTCTGCTGATACTAAACTGCATTGGCTGCTGAGAGCATTAAACAATCAACATCTAGAAACCAATATATTTATAAATACTAATACATTTGCAATGTCTAACTAATGTTGCGTCTTTTTTGTATGATAACATTTTGTGTGTGTGTGTGTGTGTATTTTTTAAGGGAAGTTTCAAATATAAATAATACAAATGCATATGCATATGTATATAAACAATAAATAAACAGTACACAATAACACAAATGCGTATGCATATGTATATAAAACAACAAAAATGATATAAAATACTAAATAAATCGATCATAAAAAGGACAAAAAACAATAAAATTGTTAAAACTTTAAATAAAATTTAAAATGAAAACAGAAATGTAAAATAATACAATAACACAAAATAAAATATTACCAAAAATAATATTAAATAAATAAAACAATAAAAGTAAATATAAAAAAAAATACCATTTTATATTTAAATACATGATTTTATATCATTTACTATATAAGACAACAAAAAAAATAAAAAATACTAATTAAAACATTAAATAAAACAATAATAAAAATGACAAGAACACAATAAAATTATTACAACTTTAAAAATAAAAATGAAAACAGAAAATATACTAAAAAAACAATTTAAAATATTAATAAAAATATTACAGACTATCAAAATAATAAAAGAACTACTAAAATAACACTGTTGCCCACATGAAAATGATAAGAACATTAATAATAATAATTAATTATAAAAATTTATAAAATTATAAAAAATGATAAGAACAAATACTAATAAATAATACTATTTTTATATTTCTGGCCTTAGGAAACTGTACAAGACGTGTTTGTTGGCAACAGGTCGTGTGGACAGAAGTCAGCCTGTCTAATGAAGCGCAGAATATTCATCAGCTGAAACACTCAACTGATCATCCCAGACATTTCGTCTTAAAGAAAAATGGCCTCTCTACTTCAACAAATTGATTTTTTTTTTCCATTTTGCTTTTGCTATGGCTAATACATCTAATTGTAAAAGCCAGTGGACCTTAAAAAGGTTTCTCCGGTATGGAAGTGTGTGCGCGGCAGAGGACGAGGAGACTACCAATAACTAGAGTCCTAATAGCGCATCTGTGTGTATTCTGATGGACGAGCACTACAGCACGCAACACGCTATAATGGCTTTACATCAAATTGTGTTGGCACGGCTCTAAATGGACTTTACTTGAATTTACTGTCTAGTAATGCAGTGTGGAGATATTGACCCGCGGCTTGCCGTGTAGCACAGGTAGTGAGGACTACAGAGTGAGTGAGGGATGAACACATGCAGAAGGGCTTAGGTTATCCTAAAAGCATCAGGCATCAAGGAAGAAAGTCCAATAAATCAGATGTTCTCAACTGGTGGCTCCCAAGGGTTTTCTGATCAGGACAGCTGCAAAAAAAATAAAAATAAAAAATAATAAAATAAAAAAAAATAATAAAAATAAAAATAAAATAAAAAACATTTTAAATCTAAACATTGAACAGAACATAGTAGCTTGCATACTTCATGTTAATAATGCATATTGTTCTATTTTGGTCTATGCAGTTTATGGCAATATTAACAGTTATGTCAATTCAATGTTCCAAAGTCATTTTATTGAATGATTTTTTGTTTTGTATGATAAATGTATAGAAATTGTATATAATATGGAAAATATATAAATACACACACACACACACAAACATATATATATATGTGTGTGTGTGTGTGTGTGTGTGTGTACACAAGTAATGTGTCAGAGACTGATCTCTACACTCTGAAGGAGAGGTGAGTGATACTAGGGTGGTTGCCATGGTGAAGCTATGGTTCAAAGGTGGTTCTAGGACATTGCTATGGTAATTTGGATGGTTGCTAGAGATTTCCTTAAAGGGGTCATATGATGTTGCTAAAAAGAACATTATTTGGTGTATTTGGTGTAATGAAATGTGTTTATACGGTTTAAGGTTCAAAAAACACATTATTTTCCACATACTGTACACTATTGTTTCTCCTCTATGCCCCGCCTTTCTGAAACGCGTCGTTGATGTATTTCCTCAGCGACCAGCACGGATCAGCTCCAGGTATGACGAAGCAGATATCGTCCTCTTAGTAGTTTCGCTTTCACAACGAGAAACACAGTGTCTTCACGACATGGCGGCGTCAACAATACTACAGCGAGAATAGAAGTTACGCCTTCTTTCTTTGCGTGAATATTTGGGCGGCGTTATGCAAATCTTCCCACATAGTGACGCAGATATCTGGGGGCGTGTTAGAACGAGCCATTTTAGGTAGGTGTGGCTGACTCTTAACTTTTATAAAGAATATCTCTTTGGATTTGAGACTTTAGTGTTTGCAACTTTACAGATCTTCTTTATGCACCAAGAGCTTGTAACACTCCAAAGAGAAAAAGAAAAATTGAAATCGTTTCATATGACCCCTTTAAGTCTCTTGATATCCTGGTTTCTAGATATGGCATATTGATATTAATATAAACAAAACTAATAGTGATGTAATTACTGTTTTTGGTAATCAAATTTTTGGTTTTCACCTGTCAGACAATAAAATATAAGTTTTAAAAACTGTAATAGAACCGCAGTTACTGTTTCAAGTAATCACATTTGTGATTTTCGCCTGACAGACAATAAAACAGGCAAAAATGGCAAGTTTGATTGTTTTTTTTTTTCGCCTGGAAGACAATAAAATGTAAGTATAAACAACACTAATAGTGAGGCAGTTAGTGTTTTAAGAAATCAACATCATGATTTTTGCCTGGCAGGCAATAAAATATAAGTATAAGCAACCGTAGTAATAAGGCAGTTACTGTTTTAATAAAATAAAATGAATAAAACAGACAAAATTTGCAAGTTTGATTGCTTTTTTTTACCTGGAAGAAAATAAAACGGCCAAATATCACAAGTTGGATCGCTTTTTGCCTGACATTCAATAAAACAGGCAAAAATCACAAGTTTGATGAATTTTATAATCTGACAGAAAATGAAACAGACAAAAATGGCAAGTTTGATAGTTTTTTTCGCCTAGAAGATATTCAAATAAAAGTATAAATAACAGTAATAGTGAAATAGTTACAGTTTTAAATCAATCAGATGTGATTTTTGCCTAGCAGATGACAAAACAAGTTTTCTTTTGTCTGGTAAATGGCAAAATATAACTAACAACGGTAATAATGAGGCAGTTACTGTTTAAAGCAATCAAATATTTTTGAATTACGCCTGGCAGAAGATAAAACAAGTTTGATCGCTTTTGAAAAGTAATTCCTTCAAATACTGATTTCTACAGCTGCAAAATACATTATTTATTTTCATAAACGTGCGTTACACACGTGTTGACGGATATAGATTCCCCTAAAAAAAAGAGCAGGGATAATTCATAATAATATTCCTTTGCAGCTGATTAATTCTTGGCAAACATTTCAGAGCGAAGCCCGTTCCGGAGTCCTGCGTGTCGCGAGCACCCGACTCGCCTTTTCATATTTCATGAGCGCAGGAAAGGCACGCCACAGTTTTCCCCATTGTGATGGTGATTTCCCCTTTTCTCTTTAATCCCGACAAACCAGATTATGAATGCTGCGCTCCTCTCCGCTAGGAAACGGGAATTTAAATACGATTCACGATTCCATTTCTCCCTCCCTCGTCTCCCTGAAGGAGCAGCAAGTTTTTTCACGAATTAATTAGTCGAATTTGTATGAAAATAGGTTTGGCGTGACATCTGGTCTGGTTGTAAGTGCTAAGTGCTAATGAGGCCTATTCAGAAGATTTGCATCTGTTGACTGCGTCTGGCAGAACCGCGGTTCCTGTGACCCAGTGTCCTCTCTCTAAGGAGACACGAGACCTCCTGACAAGGACTTGAGTTAAGCTCCTCTTCACTTTCTGGGGCGAATGAATCATTAAGCAGAAGTATGCGGATATTTCGCATAACAATCAGCAGATATCGAAATGTGATCATACCGAGCGTTGAATTGAAGCCTGACTGTTGATTAAACTTCCTGCTCTTAATCTTGAAGAAATAATTCAACAAAATGAACATTTTGTAATCATTTACACACCCTCGTGTCATTCCGTCTCGGTATTATTTTCTTCCTTCTGTGAAACACAAAATGAGATGTCAGGCTGAATGTCTGAACAGATTTTTCTATATAATTAAAGTGGATGGTGATTTATACTGCTAAACTCTAAAAATAACTATACTTTTTTGTATACATATACATATATGTATATGTATACACACACACACACACACTACGGCATAAATATTTGTATTATTTTTTTTATGATTTATTATTTATATTATAAATTATAATATTATTACTTACCCTCCTTGTTTAGTTGACTGTTTATGGTAGCCATTAACTTCCACAGTACTTTTTTCCATACTATGGAAGTCAATGGCTACTGTCAATTCTTTTGGATACCAACTCATCTTCTTTTGTGCCCAACAGAAACTCACACAGGATTGGAATAACTTGAGGGTTAGTAAATGATGACAGACTTTTCATTTTTGGGTGAATTATCCCTTTAATTTAATCGAAAAAAAACATATGTACACATTACTCAGTATGGTGAATCTGGGATCTGTTGCATTTGACTGTTGTATTGCATTAAAAAAAGGGATGTTCATGACTGAGCCTGTGAACTCCAGGAAACCCCAGAGGTGTGATGATGCCTCAAAGAACCTCAACCTACCCTCATTTGAGTGGATTAACCAGTTTAACGCATCTGACTGCAGTTTAACCAGCTGAAAACACTGACCTTACGACCTCACCCACGCACTTTCATTTAGGTGGTACGAGCACAGCTCTCACATCACAGTATAGCTCATTTTTACAGCGATTAGCTAAAGTTCACCGGTACATGGCGGATTTCTACAAAACATTAGGTTTCTGTAAGCTGTGTTTGTTGAACAAAAGCTGAAGAATGGAGCTGAGAAACGGCAGCACATACCGGGACATAAATAGATTGTGTGCATGTCCTTATTCAAGGTGAGCGGCACAGAGTGGAATCTGTACAGTTAACTCAGCGTTTTCACCCACAGAATCATTTATCAAGGAGAAAAGATGCTCCGCAGCACTCCGTTTGTAAACGCTCGTCAGCATGACCCACGCACCAGCGCTCCGGGAAATTTACAGATCTGGATTAGGACATTATTATTGTGTTCTGTTCACGTATGCTGTTCGGATACAGTTGTTTGTGCAATGTCAATCTGCCTACCATTAAACTTCACTACTTGCACACAAAAACACACAGCACTTAGCTGGTTGGCCTGCTGAATTCTCAGCTTGAAACCCTCCTAAACCACCAAAGCAGACCACAATAGGATGTTTTTTTTTTGTTTTATTATTGGGCCCCAGAAAGCAACCCAGAACTGCTACTCAGAATACCCATACCCTAGCAACCACCTAGCAACTGCATGGCAACACCCTGGCAACCATCCAAAAAGCATGCAGAACTTGGGATGGGCAGTTTTGACTTGGACTAGAAAGCATCTACCTAGCAACCACCCAGATCATCCTACCAATGCCCTAGCAACCACTCACAACATCCAACTATCTTGGCACCACAAGACTTATGACAGGCAGTTTTGAATTAGGCCAGAAAGCAACTACTCAGCAACAACCCAGAAAAGATCCAGAAGTCCCTAAAAGCCCCCAAAAATACCTTAGCAAATGCACAGCAACACCCTAGCAACTGCAAAGCCAACTGCACAGCAACACCCTAGCAACTGTACAGCACCTCCCTGGCAATGTTCCACAACTCCTTAACATGAGTTTTATACATGCAATCACTACAAGGTGTGTGTGAGCTCTTTTGACTGAATCTGCCTAGCAACTATCTGGAATGTCCTAGAAACTACTCAGAACACGTCATAGCAACGCCCTAGCAACTACTCACAACATCCAAGTATCCTGGCACCACAGGACTTGGGATTGGCAGTTCTGAATTGGTCCATTAATCAACTACCAGCAGCCACCCAGAGGACCCTAGCAACACCTTAACAACCACTCAGAAAAGAACACCAAGAAAGGCCCTAGCAACTGCCCAGAACATCCTAGCAACTGCACAGCAACACCCTGGCAATGTTTTACATCACCCTAAAATTTGTTTTGTGCATGCCATCACCATTCTTTTGACTGGATTGATCTAGCAACCATCCAGAACATCCAAGCAACTACTCGGAACACTTTAGCAAGTGCATAGCAACACCCTGGCAACCTTCCACAACACCCCAACATGTTTTGTACATGCATAGTTTTGAAATGGTCCAGTTAGCAACTACCAAGAAACCACCTAGAACACCTTAACAACCACCCAGAAAACACCTAAAACACACTATCTACCTAGCAATCATCTGGAATGCCCTAGAAACTACTCAGAACACCTCATAGCAACACATTAGCAACCACTCACAAGTATCCTGGCACAACAAAGATATATGGATTGGCTGTTTTGAATTGGGCAGGTAAGCAACAACCTAGCAATCACCCAGAAGACCTAGCAACATCTTACCAACCACCCAGAAAATACCCCAGACACCATTAAAACGCCCTTGTAACTACCCCGAATGGCCTAGCAACTACACAGCACCATTCTGGCAACCTTCCACAACATCCTAACAAAACCATCCAGCACATCCTGGGCAACTACTAAGAACACCACAAAGCAACACCCTAGCAACCAATCACAAGCATCCTGGCAACACGCACACACACACACACAAATTGAGACTGAAGCTATTTTGAATTGGGCCAGTAAGCACCTACCTAGCAACCACCCAAAAGATATTAGCAAAGCCTTAACAACACCTAAAACCCGGCCGTATACAACTAAGAAATACCCAAGCAAATACCCAGAAAGCCCTAGCAACTGCACACTGGCAACCTTCCAAAACACCCTAGCAAACCATCGCAACTACCTAGCAACCACCCAGAAGACACTAGCAACGCCTTAACAACACCTAAAACATCCTAGAAACAGCTAAGAAATGCCCTAGTAAATATCCAGAAAGCCCTAGCAACTGCAATGCAACACCCTGGCAACCTTCCACAACACTTTAACAAAACCGTCGCAAACTACCTAGTAAGCAACTACCTAGCAACTACCCAGAAAAAACTAGCAACGCCTTAACACGTGACATGAAACTCCCTATATATAACTAAGAAATAGCCTAGCAAACACCCAGAAAGCCCCCTAGCTACTGCAAGGCAACACCCTGGCAACCTTCCACAACACCCAACAAAACCATCCAGTGTATCCAAGCAACTAACTCATAGCAACGCCCTAGCGACCACTCACAAGCATCCTGGCAACACACACAAAAAAAGAAAACTTAAGATTGACTGTTTTTAATTGGGCCAGTAAGCAACTACATAGCAAACATCCAAAAGACACTAGCAACGGCTTAACAACACCTAAAACAACTAAGAATTACCCTAGCAAATACCCAGAAAGCCCTAGCAACTGCAAGGCAACACCCTGGCAACCGTCCACAACACCCAACAAAACCATCAAGTGCATTCTAGCAACTACTCAGAACACCTCATAGCAATGCCCTAGCAACCACTCACAAGCATCCTGGCAACACACACACACAAATTGAGATTGACTGTTTTGAACTGAGCCAATAAGCAATTACCTAGCAACACCCTAAAAACCTCAAAGAAGACCCTGGCAACGGCCAAGCAACCTCTCACAAGCATCCTGGCAACAAACACACAAAAAAAGAAAAATTCAGATTGGCTGTTTTGAATTGGGTCTGTAAACAACTACATAGCAATCACCCAGAAGACCCTAGCAACACCCAAACCTTACAGAAGACCCTAGCAACGCCCTAACAATCACCCAGAAAACACTAGCAGGCGCTTAGCAGCATGCTTCAAGGTTTCTTTTATTTAACCCTCTTGTAGGGATGGTGATCTCTCTCTCTTCACTACAATAGAACTGATTTACACACTCCCAGCTGCTGAGATCATGGAGCTTTGAGCTGTAATCTACATGAAACACAGAGGAACACACACACACACACGCACAGTGTGAGGCGCCCTGTGTCAGATAATAAACCCGTGCCCTGCAGCCTTACTGAATTCAGCCTCATCTCTCTGTCTCTCTCACAATAGCTGTATATATCTCTATGTGTGTAAAAGACACCATAACCAAATCATGGAAAAATATTGCATACAGATCGACTTATAATAGCTCAAAATGATCAGCTGAAATGCATACACACAGAGACATTGATTTTAGTTTCCTCAAAATATGAAATGTGTAGTATCTTAAAGGAACAGTTTACCCAAAAAAACAGTCAGTCTTTTTTTTTTTTTACTCACCCTCACATCGTTCCAAACCCATACACTGTGAACTATTTGAATAAAGTAAAGAATGTTCAATCAATCAATAATCATCCAATAACTCATATGGCCTTTGTGCGGTGTTACTTTAGTATCATTGAAATAATATTATAGCTTTTATTAAAGGAATAGTTCACCCCAAAATGAAAATGTGCTGAAAATGTAGTGACCTTCAGGTCATACAAGATGTAGAGGAGTTTGTTTCTTCATTGGAACAGATTTGGAGGAATTTACCATTACATCACTTGTTTACCAATGGATCCTCTGGCAGTGAATGGGTGCCGTCAGAATGAGATTCCAAACAGCTGATTAAAATGTCACAATAATCCACAATAATGCACAGATCAAGTGCAGTTTGCAAGCCAAAACAGCCCTAAACAAATATGTGTGGATTTTGATGTGAGAGGAAAACAGGGGACTTTTTCACGTGTTATAATGGATTATGGATTTATCGATGGTTTAAACGTCTTTAATGATGGATTTGTTTCTTACAAACACACAGCCTTTGGCTTCACAAAATGCTAATTGATGGACTGGAGTGGTGTGGATTACTTGTGGATTATTGTAATGTTTTCATCAGATATTGGACTCTCATTCTGACGGCACCCATTCACTGCAGAGGATCCATTTTAGTACTTCAAGTTAAACTAAATGAAAATGAAAAAAATTTTGCCTTGGCAACTAGCTGAAATAAAATATGTTTTTGTATGTTTTATTTCAGTTAATGTTTATTTTATTTCAAGTATCAAAATTTTTTTTATATGGTTTTGGTTTTAGGTTTAGTTTAATAACCCTGCCTTTTTGACATCACGTTTTTGGAATAACATGCACTGATGAATCGTTCATAAAAAGGATAACTGTGCATTCAGAAAGTAAACAGAATCACATTTTTTGTTGCTAATTCATGGTCATGACTGCATTAGACTGTGTTTTCTAGCAGGTGTGTGTTCTGTCAGCTTCCATCCATTCCACTGCTTGTTGTTGTTGTACGGTGAGTCGAGCTGCATGTTTATCCTCCCTCGAGGACCCTCGCTGTTCTCAGTCTGTGGCCTAGATACAGATTGGCGGTGTGGATTCTTACTCCGCCTTGGTCCTCTCGCCGGGCTCTCCGGTCGTCCTCACACTCGCTCTCCACTGGTTTAAGTCGTTAGCACGTTATTCACCCTCCACCTGACAGCAGCAACAGAGTCTGTCTGCTCGCAGTCACACGCCGCTGTTCACAGCCAGTGGCCTCCACAGGTCGCCTCCATTCGCTCCACATGTGTTAAAAGCAACAGGGCTGCACGTTCGCATGTTATCCTGCTGACTGACAAACAAGGAGGAGAGAGAAGACAACGATCGAAGGAACATGTGTGAGGAGAAAAAACAATGGAACGGAGGAGGGGAAACAGAGGGACAGAAAACAAACAGGGAGGTACAGTATAAGGATTCTGGAAAAAAAAAAAAAATCTTAATTATTAAGTTATTTTTACTTTTAAATTATGTAAATAAATAAACAATGAATAAAAATATTCTTAATGACTTTTTTCATTTAAATTAGTTAATAAAATGATCAATTATTTTACCAGAAAAACTATTTGAGTGAAAAGATGCCTCTTCTGCTCACCAAGGCTGCATTTATTTGATCAAAAATACAGTAAATACTGTAATAATGTGAAATATTATTTTAATTTAAAATAACTGCTTTCTATGTGAATATATTTTAAACTGTAATTTATTGCTGTGATCAAAGCTGGATTTTCAGCATAATTTCTCCAGTCTTCAGTGTCACATGATCCTTTATGAATCATTCTAATATGCTGATTTGCCGCTCAAGAAACATTTCTAATTATTATCAATGTTGAAAACAGTTGTGCTGCTTCCTATTTTTGTGCAAACCTTTTTCCAGGATTTTTGATGAATAGAAAGTTCAAAAGAACAGCATTTATTTGCAATAGAAATCTTTCATAACATTAAAAATGTCTTCACTGTCACTTTTGACCAATTTAATGCATCCTTGCTAAATAAAAGTAATGTTTCTTTAAAAAATAAAAGTCCTGCTGATCCGAAACTTGAGTGATTAAACTGTATTTCAAGGTTTAAAGGGGTCATGTGATGCTTTTTTAAAGATCATTATTTGGTGTATTTGGTGTAACAGAATAGGTTGACATGCTTTAATGTTCAAAAAACACATTATTTTTCAAATACTGTACATTGTTGTAGCTCCTCTATGCCCTGAGCCCGAAAGGGGAACAGAGTCTCGTGACAGACACAGTGATGAAGCTGGTATGTGTTTGCAGTACACAAGCCACGGTTAAGACAGCTGACTCCACTGTGATGTGACCCTGTGTGTCTGTCTCTCTTTCTCTCTCTCTCTCTCTCACACGCACATGCACGCACGCACACACACACACACACACATACGATGCGCAAAACTCCGCATTTGAACAGTCAATAGCAAATACTTAAACTAATAACAAAACATACTTACAGTAGCTGATTCAGAAGCGCCAGATTGTCATAGCTAAGTCAGAATTACCTCCTCTCCTAGGTTCACCTCTCGGTCGTCCATAAAATGCATTGCTGTTCTGTTGTAAGTGATCTTAAAGATTCCTAAATGCATCTACTTCTGGAAGGCCAAATAAAGTGCTTTTGCTTTCGCCTAGAAACACACAGCGTCTCCCTGACATGCTGCTTCAACACTAACTGCGGTTACTGAAACCACGCCTTCTTTCTTTGCGTGCACATTTGGGCGGCATTATGCAAATATTTCCACATAGTGAGGTAGATATGTGGGGGCGTGTTAGAACGAGCCGTTTTAGGGGGGCGTGGCAGAGTCTTAACTTTGATAAAGAATATCTCTTTTGTTTTGAGACTTTAGTCTTTGCAACTTCAGGGATCTTATCTATGCACAATCAGCTTGTAACACTCCAAAGAGAAAAGAAAACTTGAAATCGCATCATATGACCCCTTTAAATGGAAAAAAATACCAAATTTTCAATGTGGTCTCAGACTTTTGGATCCCACAGCAAATTAACTATATAACAGCAGGCAATAGCAGCATTCGGCAGGCAGCTGTCCCCGGCTGTTTTATAGTCCCAGTCCATCCCTGGAAAGAATAAAGAGAAAGAAAATGAAAAATGAAAACCTGGAGAACAGAGCTCAGCGAGCACCCACACACAGCTGGATAAACAGATCAACAAAACGCTGATGCAACACGTTCTGTCTCTTTCCGCACGGCCCTTCTCATCTGGTTATTAAGGTCATGCTTGTTTTTTATAATTCTTTTTTGGTCAGAGGAGGAGTGAAACCTCAAGTTTCAGGCGCAAAACTAATTAGCCATCGCCTCTAACGAGCGACGTGGCGGTACGAGTGGGAGACCGTGAAATCACACCACTGGATTGGATGCGGGGCAGCAGCTGATTGGTCCTTCAGGTTTAATATGCGCGTGTCGGTTGCTGGCGACGGGGGAGTATCCAGATGGATCCAGGTGTTGGCAGCCTTCGCTGGCGGTCCATCGGGATTGGACGATCTGGGGGTCACGTGACCTCCAGCCTGAACAACTTGTGTTTGTGTTAAAAATGTGCTGTAACAGGCATCTGAGGGCTTAGTCATGCTGCGCTGCTTCTGACGTGGCTCTTACTTTATCCCTGATGCGCGGCATGCATACAAACACACGCTCACAGGCTGCCAGACGCTCCATTTGAAACTTCACTCGCTTCTGCAGTGAGAACAGATCCACACTGATGTACTGCATTTACACTGCAAGGCCTGATGAATAAATGGGATATGTTGACATCTGTTTAGATTTATTAGAGACACAACAACTGCATTTAATCCACCGAGACACATTAAGTTATCATTTGTTAGCTTTTCAAGTACTAGTCTGCAAAAAGGTTTAATGTCATTTTTGTACGCAAAACTTTATTTTTTTGACAAAATTTAAGTCATAATGAAACTACTGCAGCATTCAAATGTCATTACACACTTTCCTTCTTTTGTTTAAATTACTAAAAATATATACATATTTAAAATGGATGAACACATATGGCAAATCCAGATATAAAGACTTTGGAAATATACACATATAAATAAATGGGGAAGAGCGATACAAAAATTAATTCAGGACTAATTTTAATTTTTAAAAAGTTATTACTAAATTCAACTTAAATCAATTAATAATTTTAAGTATTTATTTCAGCAATTCATTTATTTCTTTATTTTCCTATTACTACATATATTTACTTAAGTTAGTAAAAACAAATGTATTTCTTTTAATTATTTTAATTCAAATATTTTATATTAATAAGTAAATGTAAACAAATATATAATATAATTTAATATGCAATTTATTAACAATTGTATTTTAAATAAATAATATAAAATATTAATAATAATAAATGGAGCCTTATACAGTTTACAGTGACTCATCATGAACAATTCATTACTGCACACAAAATGTTTGTCTTCATAATCTTTCATGTAATGTAATAGCCTGCTTCGCCTTTGAAACAACTTTCTTTTTCAGCTGACATCACAAATCCATCTGTTCAATCCCTCACCTTCAGTTTTTACAATCCATTTGATTCCTGATGCATAAAGTCAAGTCTACTCTACATATTTCACTCTGAAACTCGCCACGTTACGGAAGTAATACAAGTGTTAGCTATGCTAACCCTTTAATTAGGCCAATCTAAAACGAGAAGGAACTAAATGAGCAGGGAATATTATTAATAAAGATGACTGACCCCTACATAACCACAGCCGTCTAATGCTCGAGGCCGACTGTATCAATATGCAGAATCCATAAGCCAAACAAGTCAAAACATGAAGAGATTAATGCACTGCAATGCCACAATCCATCATGCGAAAGGCCACATTTGTGTTCGTGTTTGAAAACTCGATCTGGCTGCTTCGTCCTGCCCTTTAAAACTGATAACTAAATCTGCGTTCTCCGCGAGCTGTTTGCACGTGCCCTCGGTCTGATATGCATCAAAGCCAATTACATGCATAGGTGACTCCTATTAGCGAGAGTAGATCAATGTCACTAAGAGGGATTCGATAATTAAATCAATTTAACAATCAACTCACTAAACGAATGCGGGTGACGCTGAAATTAATCTGGCACGATCAGGCAACTGTTGATGTCCTTTCTGTGCGGCGAGGATATTCCGGAGGAATGATCATGGCTTGGCTGGAGTCCAGCTCTAGAGGCGAAACCAAGGTTAAGAGCTTTTGGATGGGTTTGAGGAGTCATGAATTATGCTCCTCTTCGGCAGCGCTGCAGTTAAACGTCCATTTTATTTGATTTTTTTCTTTATTTTAGCTGGGTTTTGGGGGAAAGAGATGGTGGTGAGCAACTGTCTGGAGAGAAAAAGTTTGGTTAAAGGAATAGTTTACCCAAAAATTTAATTTGATGAAAATGTACTCACCCTCAGGCCATCCAAGATGTAGATGAGTTTGTTTCTTCATCAGATTTGTAGAAATATAGCTTTAAATCACTTGCTCACCAATGGATCCTCTGCAGTGAATGGGTGCCTTCAGAATGAGAGTCCAAACAGCTGATAAAAACATCACAATAATCCAAATGTAATCCACACCACTCCAGTCCATTAATTAATGTCTTTTGAAGTGAAAAGCTGTGTGTTTGTAAGAAACAAATCCATCATTAAGAGGTTTTTAACTTCAAACCATTGCAAAATACGAGTCCTCTATCTATAAAATTGCTTTCTCCAGTGAAAAAGTCATCTCATCTGAATCAGGAGAGAAACTTGCACAGATCAAGCACTGTTTAACAAGCCAAAACAGTTCTAAACAGATATGTGGGTGGATGTTAATGTGAGAGGAAAGCAGGAGATGGACTTTTACACTAGAGCAAGCGTTATTTAGCCAGAAGCGATGATTTAAAAAAAAAAAACTCTTAATGATGGATTTGTTTCTAACAAACACACAGCTTTTGGATTCACAAGCTATTAACTGATGAACTGGAGTGGTGTGGATTACTTGTGGATTATTGTGATGTTTTTATCAGCTGTTTGGACTCTCATTCTGACGGCACCCATTCACTGCAGAGGATCCATTGGTGAGCAAGTGATGTAATGCTACATTTCTCCAAACCTGTTCTGATGAAGAAACAAACTCATCTACATCTTGGATGGACTGAGGGTGAGAACATTTTCAGCAATTTTTCATTTTTGGGTGAGCTATTCCTTTAAGGGCTGGGTGTGTAAATGCAAGTGAGGGTAGGCATTGTAGAGCAGAGGGTAACTATACCTGGACAGAGCAATTTATTTGCATTTCCATTCATTTACAGTTGCTCAGTCTGCATATGACCCACTGGAAGTGCGTGCTTTGAATTCTGCTGATCTTTAGATACTCATTTTTGCATATACAGGTCTTTTTAAATCTTCTGGAAAAAGACGTCCTGACATCACTGATGGCACTGCAAGAACAAAGATGGGGAAAAAAATCAGTGTATTTCACACTTTTAAGAGGGTCATTTCAATTCAATTCTCGATGGCACACAACCATGGCTTTTAGATGCTTCCAACAAAATTGAGCACTGACAAAACATCGACAGTACTATAATATAACTGAACAGCTGCATTTTCTGTGTTGCTTGCAAAAATGGTTAGTCAGAATATGACATGATGACCATCAATGGAGAAATGCAAGACAGCAACCAAACCTTTCACTGTCATAAACCCAATTGCAAAGGCAATTAATAGGCCAAATGTAGACATACCAAACTAACCCTTACGGAAAATTAACCATGGTTTTACTACACTAACCATAGTTTAACCATGGTATTTGTAGTAAAACTGTGGTTATACAAATGGTAATCAATACGCAAAAAAAACATGGTTACTAAACTTTTACTACAATAAAACCATGGTTAATTTTCATAAGGGGTGATCTAAGATTTAACAAAAACTAAAATATGTCAGAAAGTGAATGTTTTTGGCTTATTTTCCACCCCAACAGAGTGAAAATTCCTTCATCTGTCAAACTTCTTCACCAATACAAGCTGTTCGGTTTCACTGAGGCCAAGTAAACACTCAGAAACGCAGGGGGGGGAAAGGAGTCCAAGTACAAGTGAACTCTGTGAAAAATCTTTAGCTATACTTCAGCCCGGGGCAGATACAGAACGAGAGGTTTTTCCGCATGAGATATAATGCTGAGCCAGAGTTTACAGAAGCAGGTGCTCGAGACCGTTTCAGGGCCGCGGCCCGCGAGAATAATCTGAAAGATTTCGTGTCATTCTGCACCAATATATCCCATCTGACAGGCCTTCTGAAGAGCGTCCATAAATAAAGATTGTTGACTATTGACAAACGCAGCGCTTCAAAGCCAGGCTTCCTCCAGAGCAACGGAGACAAACTGAGATATTGATGCCGATTCTTTACATTTTCATCATTTTGTTTCGCGTTGGCTGCCAGTTCAGAGGGAAGCCCTGGTTTTGTGTCAATAACTTCATTTTATGCTCGTTTGTGTGAAATATTCAGCAGCTGCATCTCCAAACACAACCCGTTCACTGTTACTGTAAATCTTTTGTTTGGGGCCTCTTCATCTCATCAGGGGATGTTTTCAGAGTCATCTGCAACGCTGTTGCTTTCGCAGTGGCAATTTCAAATGATGAAGCTTCATTTGCGCCGAAAACGCCGAATAGGTTGTTTGCAATCACGTGATTCGGATGACGCGCGAAATTCAGATGGAGGGCAGGAAGTAAAAAAACTGAATGGAAAACATAGAGGAAAGTACGTATTGTAGCAGTTTAGACACTATTTCTAAAGAAAGGTATAAACAGAAAATCATAAAATATGTTGGACGGGATCCTTATACTATGAAGAGGAGCGAATTTTCTGCTGAACTTAAATATTTGCCTGCCATCGAGGCAGTAGACATCAGCAACTACCTCGTCCTCCAGACATCCTTCTACACCCAAAAACAGATGAAAGCGTACAAAAGTATGGATGCATATAATTTTTTCGTTAGTGGCTGGGTCAACGACCTTGGTACCAAGGTGCTCCACAATGGCAATCGTTTGGTTTTTGCCCGCGTGAGTAGCATTTCTTTTTTTTGTCCTGTCGATTAACCTAACAACAATCAATAAACGCTGCTGCGCCTCTGGATGTTAGCGTACGGTTGTTTACTTTACTTTATTAGGTTAACCACTCTCAAAGATCCGCCGAAAGTCCTCTAAAGACATGGATTATTGCAAAACAAGACGGAGAAGTAATTGCAGCGCAGTGCAATTGCATGGCAGGGTAAGTTATTTACGTACCCTGTATTTTTTGTATAACTGTTAAGTGTAGTGTGTTGTTGCTTGTAGTATCTGTTATTTTAAATATAATAATATGTAAACCTACAATAAAGTAAGGATGCTCCATATTTTCTGCACCCGAAAATATGTCTCGCCGCACTGCTCACATGCGCTAATAATAATAATAGCACTGTAGGACTATATATTATTTGGATAATTATTCCCAAAAAAGTTATTTTATTCTGTTGCATAGAACTGAATAAAAATAATACAATGATATTAAATATTAATATATTTTCTGTCCAATTTCAAGTGGTCACTGCACACACGAGCATTAGCTGACTCCGCTCCTCCCGACCGCAGACGCAGGTTTTCAAGCCACTTTTTCCTACGTTTTTCAGTCAATTCCTTGACATTTCCCCCTTTATGGGCAACAACTTTTGGTACACGATAAAAGCTCTTCGTTTTTTCTCGGTTTGACCGATTTGAGCATCCATAAACAGTGCAAAACATAGGCATTTTTGAGTTTCTCCTAGTGATTCCTATGGAGAGAAATCACTTCCTGCCCTCCAGCTGCATTTCGCGCCACAGCAGTGACGTCATGTGCAAACAACCTATTGTCAGTGTTGCCAACTGCTTTCAATTGAAAGTAGCTAAAACTGGCAGCTAAATGTCACTAGATGATATCACAATGGCAAATTCACTGATCTATATAAAGATGAATGTAGATCAGTGGGCAAGAGGAGAGCTTAGATAAGGTTTGTCCAAGAAGTTGCTATATTTGTCCCTAAACGTTTGAAAAAAGTCTCAAAAGGGGCGGGGAAGTCGCTAAATCTAGCTACAAAGTAGCTAAATTGGCAACACTGCCTATTGTGGACCTTTTTCACGTTCCCGGGTTTCTCAGCAGCGGAAGTCGTCATAGTTGGGTTAACTTCAACAGCAGTGAATGGGAGAGTACCACAAATATATTTTTTGCATTCCCAGTTGCTCAAATAGCAAAAGAAAAACTCCACGATAGTGTTTATGACTTTCAAAAAACAAAAACAAAAAAAGGAAAAGAGTTGAGAGAGACTGATAACGGAAGTCAGAAGAGAGAATGATGTCAAATTTACCATCCCTCCCATAGATGCTGCATTAGAAACACCCTCGCATTAGTGTTTTTTTTTGCAATTTGATGCAAAGGTGATATAAAACAAAGTATAGTGTTATAAATGTACATACATTTTTAAAAAAAATCTAAATATAAAAAGCTTTTGAGGATTTATGATGCTGATGACTGTTAAACGGGTCATCACAGTCTTGTGAAAAGCGTCCATTAAGTGTGAGTTAAAGGGGTCATATGATGCTGCTAAAAAGAACATTATTAGTAAAAAAAAAAGTGTGAGTAAGCGTCCACACTCAAGCTCAAACAGTGCCCGACATAAATGTGCTCGCTCTTTCTTTCTGCTACCCAGTTAGAGCAGATAAAAATATTAAGGCAATCTGCCTTCAAATGAGATTAAAATACTCACCCCGGGTTCAATCTCATATGCGTCTCTTGACAGAAAGACATGTTGAGCTGTCTGTGAATATGGGCTTTCATTTAAAGTCAGTGAGAGTTAGTGGAAAGCTGGAAAACACTGGTAAACACCGGACCATCGCTCTTTCGTTAAAATCCACGCGCTGATGGATGACGGGATCGCCGCGACCCTGCGATGTAACGACGCCGTTCCTCCGGTATCATCGATCTGCAACTGACGTTTAGTTACTGCCACTCTCACACCCGTTAGTACCTCATATTTTGTTCACACGGTAAATGAATGACAGAAATGACACTGAATCGGGGTTGGGAAGGAGGGGTTGTTTACTGCAAAGTTGTATTAAAGGGTTCACCCCAAAATGAAAATTCTCTGTCATTAATTACTCACCCTCATGTCGTTCCAAACCCGTAAGACCTCCATTCATCTTCGGAACACAAATTAAAGGGGTCATCGGATGCAAAATTCACTTTTACATGTTGTTTGAACTGAAATGTGTGTTGGCAGTGTGTGTACACATCCACCCCATAATGATAAAAATCCACCCAGTGTTTTTTTTTTTTAAATCCCTATAAATAATAACCCCTTTCTCAGATCAAGCTCTTCTCAGAATCTTGGCAGAGTGATGTAGTTCTGCACAAGCCCCTCCCACAATATTTGATTGACAAGGCCGTCTTACCTTAGACCCGCCCTGAGTGACTGTCATCAGTCCGCCATTGTTTCGACGCTGGAGCAGATGTAGACAAGAATGTCTCCGATTAAGCGATTGAGGTGTTTTGTTGTTGGATGTAATAATGAACATAGCAGTCGTCATTTACTCCCGACATCTGAGCTGCTGAAGACGCAGTGGATTACGTCTGTTTTTGAAGGGAATGCGCCCCCCTGATCTGCCTAAATGCATATATGTTCGCGCAAATCATTCGTGATCCAGCTTTACCTACAGAAGAAGTGAGTATAAGGGTTTTTTTTATGAATCTTTGCAAATCGCCTTTCCTAATAATGTGCAAGTTAGCGGCTAGTTGCGGCTAAAGTAAACAGTATGGCCCGTCACTCCATGGAAGAGAGGGGTGGGGCGAGCAGAGCTCATTAGCATTTAAATGAACATGCAACAAAATGGCTCGCAATGAACAGAGCTGTTTTAAGGATGTTTATTACACTACCACTGAGAAATTTTAACCAAAGTATGTTATAGATTTTTCATTAAGATAGTGTTAATTTTGTCAGCTATTTTCATTTTAGTCTTAGTCCCGTGTTAAAATGTCCTTGTCAGTTTTTATCATATTTAGTCAACCTTATCCTATTTAGTTTTAGTCGACTAAAAGTCTCAACATTTTAGTCTAGTTTTCGTCAAAGAAAACCTGAAGTATTTTAGTCTAGTTTTAGTCAATGAAAACATGACATTTTAGCAATAAGATTATTATTAATTAACCATACAGTATTAATTTTGGCAGCCATTTTTAATTTAGTCTTACTCAAATGTCCATTTAATTATCATATTTAGACAACCTTGTCCTGTTTTTGTTTAGTCAAGTTTAAGTCAATGAAATGTATGAGCATTTTAGTCAAGTTTTAGTAAATGAAATCTTAGTCACATTCTGTATAATGGTTAAACTGATAAAGAAATATTTTTTCTCAAAATTATAATCGTAATGATTGTTGTCATTTGAGAAATAGCAGACCACATTAAATAATATATTAAGTAATTAATAAATAATATATAACAAATAGATAGAAATAAAAACAATAAATAAATACTGAATTTATTTCATGCCAGTGATTTAATAACAGACCAACATGAAACAATAAATGTATTTATTAATAAATAATAAATACATTGGTAGTCAGTAATAAAAAATAATTATAATAAATAATGCACTTATTTAATGCCAGTGATCTAATAATAGAAATAAAATAAATAATACATAAATAAACAATAATAAATACAAAAAAGGTACAAAAGCTATCACTGGGGCTGTACCTTTTCGAAAGGTACTATTACGGTACCAATATGTACACTTAGGTACTAATATGTGTCTTTAAGGTACTTATGTGCACATATCAGGTATTGCACTTTCACCAGTAAGCAATAGATATCAATCAACAAATCAATAGAATGTGCTCATACATAGTGTATTTTACCTCATCTAGTGTACTGATTTATTATAGGCTTTTTATTATATAAATTAATACCAAAGATTTATGCAATCTCTCTGTCTACACTATGAAAACAGCTAAAACAAACGAAAAATATTATAACAGTGAAATTCCTTCCGAATGGCAATAGCCTATTTTTCTCAATTAAAACAACAGCGGTTGAGTAAGTGCATTTATTCAGCGATCACAATC
>NW_015645553.1:342041-346494 GCF_001515625.1 Sinocyclocheilus rhinocerous
CAGTGATATAGCAGACCACATTAAATAATATATTAAGTAATTAATAAATAATATATAACAAATAGATAGAAATAAAAACAATAAATAAATACTGAATTTATTTCATGCCAGTGATTTAATAACAGACCAACATGAAACAATAAATGTATTTATTAATAAATAATAAATACATTGGTAGTCAGTAATAAAAAATAATTATAATAAATAATGCACTTATTTAATGCCAGTGATCTAATAATAGAAATAAAATAAATAATACATAAATAAACAATAATAAATACAAAAAAGGTACAAAAGCTATCACTGGGGCTGTACCTTTTCGAAAGGTACTATTACGGTACCAATATGTACACTTAGGTACTAATATGTGTCTTTAAGGTACTTATGTGCACCATTTAGGGGTAAATAACGTACTAATTTAAAAAAAAGGCCCTTAAATAATTAATTAAAACAAAATGAAATGTGGCTGGTCACTTTACAGGTCTCTTCCTGTGTATGTGGGCAACTTTGGTGGAAATAAACTGCAAAGTGAACCAGACTTTAAGCTATAATTCAAAGATCTGGCTATGCAAGACTAGTCTTGACCCGTGTTTACAGCTTTGCTGTCATGTTAGCAGTGTGCAGGGGCCCAGTCGCTAAAAACAGGATCTTTAGTACTGACTTAGTCCTGCTTGACCCCCACAGAGCCTTTGATTCAGTCATCGAGCCTCAAGATGTCCGAAACCCCCAGCGTCCCTGTCGTCTTCCACATCAATCCCTCTGCCTCCTCGGTGAGTTTTGCTATTCATGCAGCTTAATTATGATTGGGCTGCGCTGCATGTCAGCACTGAGCCGGGTTTGAAGTGCTGTAATGAGTCGAATCAGGCCTTTTTTCCATCAGAGGTGCGCTTTGAATGTCGCCGTCTTCAATCAGCGGCATGCGTCCGAGAGCCATCAACACGGAGGATGTTTCATCTATTTTTATTTTGTGTTCTCCTCGTCGGGGAGGATCTTTGGCCTTGTGTCCCGCGCGTCTCCGCATCCGCGGGTTTAATAACAAACAGGACGTCAGTTGAAAGGCATTTTAATGTGACAGCGTTTTTAGTGTGTCCAAATCTTACTCGCTGCGACGTTTAAACAGTTCTTTATGTCAACTCTGCTCAGTTGTCTGTTGTTTGTCTTTAAAGGAACGGCTCAGTCATCCTGCAGGGGTTCTTGTAAAGGTACCGCTGAAATTTGCACATGAAAGTCCTCGTCATTCAGATTTGTCCTGCAGCAGGTACAAATATTTTCTTATGCATTTATTCAACCTCACACAACAAAGCTGGACTCAGTGTATATTACTGTTGATGTTATTTATTTTAAAACCCCCATTGAAACCAGGGTTATTGTAGTTAACTAAAACTAAAACCATAAAAAACTGTAATGAACATTAAGTGAAATTCTACATACACTGCCATTCAAAAGTTTGGAATCAGTACGTTTTTAAATGATTTTTAAAGTCTCTTCTGTTCACCAAGGCTGAATGTATTTGGTCAAAAATACAGAAAAAAAATGTAATATTGTGAAATATTCATACAATTTTTAATTATGGTTTTCTATTTTATTATACTTTAAAATACAATTTATTTCTGTGATGCAAAGCTGAATTTTCAGCATCATTACTCCAGTCTTCAGTGTCACATGATCTTCAGAAATCATTCTAATATGCTGATTTTTATTATCAGTATATTAATAGTCATATATTAAAAAAAATATATATATGACTTATCAGTGCTGGAAACTGTTCTGCTGCTTAATATATGGGGTCAGTAAATGTTTATTCTTTCTTTTTTTGAAAGAAATTAAAACTTTTAATCAGCAAGGATGTGTTAAATTGTTAAGAAGTGATAGCAGAGATTTATATTGTTAGAAAAGATTCATATTTTGAATAAATGCTGTTCTTTTTAATTTTTAATTTATCAAAGAATCCTGAAAAAAGTCTCACAGGTTCCAAAAAAATATTAAGCAGCACAACAGTTTCCAGCACTGATAATAAATCAGCATATTAGTTCTTTAAAAAACATTACACGTCTTACTGATCCCAAACTTTTGAACGGTACTGTATGTGTTTTTGTGATTCTTTTTTCAGGATTCTTTGATAAATAAATAGTAAAAAAAAAAAAAAAAAAGCATTTATTCAAAATAGAAATATTTTCTAACAATACAATTAACTTTTTATAAATGTAACATCCTTGCTGAATAAAATTATTAAATTCTTTAAAAAAAAAAGAAAGAAAAAATACGGTATTGAAAAAACAGTAAAGTATATTGTTACAAAAGACTTCTATTTTAAATAAATGCAGTTCTTTTTAACTTTTTATTCATTTATTTGACTTGATGTAGTAAAATAACTAAAACTGAAGTAAAAGTATTAAAAAAACGAAACAAAAAAAAAACTAATAAAAATGACAGACACAACAAAATTACTAAAACTTTAACTAAAATTCAAATGAAAAAATATGAAACTATTACTTAAAAATATATTAGCATCTCAATGATATAAAATAACAGATTTCAACTAGATTTTACTTGTGTAATTGCTCTGAAATAAATGTTTTGAGCATCACAAACCGCTAATTATGTATTGACCTGTCAAAAACTGTATACCTGGTAATACTTTACAAACAAGATTAAATTTCTTAACATTATCTAATGCACCATAATTTGCAAGCTATCATGAACTAACAATGAACAATTTACTCATCTAGATTAATGTTAATTTATAAATAAAAATGTGTATTATACACATGGACTAATCCAACTTTTGGGTTAAAAATTTAATTAAAAAATTTTACCCAACAGCTGAGTTAGTCCATATTTGACCCAAAGTTGGGTTGAAACAACCCAGCATTTTTTAGAGTGTATATTAAAAAAAAAAAACTGAAGTAAAAGTATTAAAAAAACGAAACAAAAAAAAAACTAATAAAAATGACAGACACAACAAAATTACTAAAACTTTAACTAAAATTCAAATGAAAAAATATGAAACTATTACTTAAAAATATATTAGCATCTCAATGATATAAAATAACAGATTTCAACTAGATTTTACTTGTGTAATTGCTCTGAAATAAATGTTTTGAGCATCACAAACCGCTAATTATGTATTGACCTGTCAAAAACTGTATACCTGGTAATACTTTACAAACAAGATTAAATTTCTTAACATTATCTAATGCACCATAATTTGCAAGCTATCATGAACTAACAATGAACAATTTACTCATCTAGATTAATGTTAATTTATAAATAAATAAAAATGTGATACACATGGACTAATCCAACTTTTGGGTTAAAAATTTAATTAAAAAATTTTACCCAACAGCTGAGTTAGTCCATATTTGACCCAAAGTTGGGTTGAAACAACCCAGCATTTTTTAGAGTGTATATTTTTTTTTTAAATGTCAGTATGTATGAAAATTTATCTCAAGTGCCATAACATTAATCTATATACTCGCACCCTATAGTACAAGAGATTATTATTTAAGCTTGGTTTATTCCTCAGTAATCTCCTTTTACGTTAGAGTCATCTTGTACATTACTGCATTAGCGCATTATTAGCAAACAGAGGATGTGAAACTGGACAGACAGAGATGGAGCTGCTGTTCAGTACCTGTGTTTTCCTGCAGTAGATTTATGACAGTGAACGAGCTCTTGTTCATTAGCAGAGGAAACTCTCTAGCTTCCATTGATTTTCACTTCCTCTCTTCTCTTTCTTGTCGTTCTTCTTAGCGGGGGATTACAGCACTTGTTCACAGAGCTTTCAGTCCAGTTCTGCTACATAATCATGTTCTCGTGTTAGACTCACACTGCGTCCGAAATCAGAAGAAGCTGCATTACCCTCCTGTCAGCTCTGAAGGATAATCTTATGATCTGCAACTAATTCAAAATGAGAGAAACAATTAATAGATTTAATCAAAACGTACAGCTACAAGTTATTAAAAAAGGCATTCCACATTTTTCAGTTGCCAATAAAAAATAAACAAATAAATAAATAGTCTATATAAATATACATAATACAGAGAAGCATCAGATTTTTAGATAATTATTATAGATTAGATTTTACAAATAATTACTTTAATCAAAACAATAATATTTACCTCCTTCCATCACTCCTTTTTATTCTCTTTGTTCCACCAATTGTGAACTGCATGCAAGATAGCTTATGAAATAAACAGTAAAGTTTTATACATACATGCATACATGCATACATAAAGAAAGAAAGAAAGAATAAGTGTGTGTGTGTGTGTGTGTGTGTGTGTGTGTACACACTGTACATGCATAAAATAGAGATACATAAAAAATAAAAATGTGAAAATATATAGTATTTAATCAAGTATTAAATCAAAACATGCAATAAAAAAAGGTAAAAAATAAAAGTATCTCCAAAAAGATAACTTACAAAATAATTAAATAAACTCATTAATTGATT
>NW_015645553.1:346763-349263 GCF_001515625.1 Sinocyclocheilus rhinocerous
TATATATATATTAGTGCTGTCAAACGATTAATCGCATCCAAAATAAAAGTTTTTGTTTACATAATATATGCATGTGTTGTGTATATTTATTACGTATATATAAATATATATATTTTTTGCTCAACTCTTCCTTTAAAGCGACGATTACGTGATAACTGTGTCAGGAGTATCATTGTCTATATTTCAGTCGATAGAAACTAGATTTTTCGCGAGTGAACATGAAACACAACACACTCGCCGTTAGCAAACCTATGAATTCCTGTAGCACGTTTTTTTTATTAATTTTTTTTTATTATTGCTTCAAACAAGATTAACAAAAGATTTTAACATATAAATACAACACAACCTATTCACATTATTACAATCATACAACATACAGGAACAAAATAAAATAAAATAAATTTAAAAGAAAAAAAAACAACAACAGATATTTCTTCCTTTTCCTTAGAGACACATTTAGCATACAATTGAGTTGAAAAGCATAGCGGGGACATTATTTTTCAAAGAATTTCTCCATAAAATTTAATTAATCAAAACACAGTTGAAACTATTTTATTTACCTCTTTCAGCCACTTTTTTTTTTATTCCACCAATTGTGGGATATCGCCAGCAGTGAAGGACATCTGTGCTGTCATCTAAAACAGACCAGATGAAGACATCTCAATAGACAGGACAGACACTGATGCTCTCCTCCCTCTCTATGCTGCCTGAGAAGTGGTGTTTTTCAGTTTTAGACACTCTCTTTGGTGTTACGATTGAGTACTTGCTGTTCACTACTGTAAAGCCACAAGGTCGAGTTGTTTTGACCTTTGACCTTTAGAAATGCAGTCTGTGTTTCATGCACTTTGGTCAGGGAGCACAAGTGTGTGTGTTTGTCTATAAGTGAATTTCGATTTGTCCTTTCACTGAGAGCCGCTGTAATTTCCTCAGATGTAGCTTGCTGACGTATGCAGAAGAAATCAGGCCTAAACCCCAGAGGGCCGCGGTGACCCACACACCTCTGCACACGCTAACACGTGCTGCGCAAGCACAAAACAACCAACATTCACACACACACACACACACACACACAAAACAAAAAACACACAGGGAAGAAAAAACACTAATGAGATCTCAGAGGTTTCTCCTCAATAGCAAGTCAGAGATCTCAATATGAACTCAAACTTTTCTCATTAAATTCTCCCGAGGTCAAATGATCTGAGCTGCCGCTGTAACTCAGATGTAGCTTGCTGACGTATGCAGAAGAAATCAGGCCTAAACCCCAGAGGGCCGCGGTGACCCACACACCTCTGCACACGCTAACACGTGCTGCGCAAGCACAAAACAACCAACATTCACACACACACACACACACACACACAAAACAAAAAACACACAGGGAAGAAAAAACACTAATGAGATCTCAGAGGTTTCTCCTCAATAGCAAGTCAGAGATCTCAATATGAACTCAAACTTTTCTCATTAAATTCTCCCGAGGTCAAATGATCTGAGCTGCTATCTGCAACTATTGACTCATTTACATCAAGATATTTTAGGGGAAAAAAAGCAAAAATGATTCATTTGCCTCTCTATTAAGTCTCCTGAGCTCTAAAGGAGCAACTTACAAATACAACTGTTTGTTATAGTAAGCTCAGATTCATAAAATTATATCAGTGTTATTTCACTATCATTGAGATACTACAGGTGGATCTCAATAAATTAGAATGTCGTGGAAAAGTTCTTTTATTTCAGTAATTCAACTCAAATTGTGAAACTCGTGTATTAAATAAATTCAATGCACACAGACTGAAGAAATTGTGATGATTTTGGCTCACATTTAACAAAAACCCACCAACAAATTAGAATACTTCATAAGACCAATAAAAAAAAACATTTTTAGTGAATTGTTGACCTTCTGGAAAGTATGTTCATTTACTGTACATGTACTCAATACTTGGTAGGGGCTCCTTTTGCTTTAATTACCCAAAATCATCACAATTAAAAGAACCAAAGACTTAAACTACTTCAGTCTGTGTGCATTGAATTTATTTAATACACGAGTTTCACAATTTGAGTTGAATTACTGAAATAAATTAACTTTTCCACGACATTCTAATTTATTGAGATGCACCTGTATATACACACACACACATATATATACACATATATACACACACATATATACACATACACATATACACACACACATATATACAAACACACATATATACAAACACACACATATATATATACACACACATATATATACACACACACACATATATATACACGCAAACACACACACACATACACATATATATATATATATATATATATTATGGTTTTTATTACTATTTAGAATTAGTTGCTTTATATTTTCTTTGTCATTTTAATTTCTAAAGTTTTAGTCATTTTTTCATTTAATTTAAGAGGTTTTTTTTTTTATATAGTTTTAGTTTTCTATAAAAACCCTAAATAAGACATACTATAATACAAGTTTTAATTTTAATAATGTATTCAT
>NW_015645553.1:350319-354668 GCF_001515625.1 Sinocyclocheilus rhinocerous
GCAAGGACAGGAAATGCTTAAATTATATTTTATATATATTTTTAATCTATTATTTTATACATATTAATAAATATTTTATATATATATACAGTATATATATATTTATCAGATGCTTCTATTAAAAGCGATTTATCCTACTAAAGACGCAATAACACAAGAAGTGCTTAAATAAACTAAATAAAAAATATAAATAAAATTAATATTCACTCTTCTGAAAGCTTCAGCTGACTTAAAAGCGAACACTTGTGCTTTTCTCTGAATAAGCAGACGGTTAAACGAGAAGGAGTGGGGAAATAAACAAGGGATTCATTAAAAGGTTTCTGAAAGGATAGTGTGTGATGAATGTGGCACTTTCTGAGAGCCGCTGCCTCTGTAATGATCCTCTACGGTCTGCGGCAGTCACGCTGTTCGCCCTGAACAACACGCTTCATACACACCGATCCTGACCTCTCACACTCCATATCTGCCCACACCCGCCAGAGCTTCATAATGACGCGCAATGGGAGCCATTTTTCTGCCGCCGGGCATCACAGGATTATTTATATTATAGTTAATGAACAGAGATCGGCTCATAAATAAATGTACAAATTCAAGCGAGCTGAGAGGATAGAGTCGGTTCTGGATGGAAACGTGGGTAATGGGAAACAGCAACACTTATAACAAACAAAAGTCTGACTGAAGAACATTAATGTGTGTGCTGCTGGGTGTTTGGAGGCCAGAAGATGTCAGTCACTTGTGGAATTGAGGTCGTTTCCGTCTGCAATAAGGTTAATAACAGTTACTGGCGGACTGTAGTCTGAATCTGAAACAATTACAAGTGATCATCGGGGACAGAGATGAAGCTAAACTTCACTGAGGAACTAAGATGAGGATCAGGATGGCCGTTCATCACAATACCTGGAGAAAGCCTGTTAGCATTTGCGTTCTTCTGGAAAAGGGCCGCTCCGGATGTACATGAGCTCTGGCAGTGAATTTTAGATGAAACCGCAGGGAAATGACGTCACGTCAACTTTCAAGGACAGCAGACACTGTCAAAAAAATAAAAAAATAAATAAAATCACACTGTTAGTCTCCAAAAAGACTGTTCACTGTAACACATACAAAGACACACATTTGGATAAA
The DNA here is from genome assembly GCF_001515625.1 of Sinocyclocheilus rhinocerous. Taxonomy (NCBI): domain Eukaryota; kingdom Metazoa; phylum Chordata; class Actinopteri; order Cypriniformes; family Cyprinidae; genus Sinocyclocheilus; species Sinocyclocheilus rhinocerous. Next base: position 351,442 of record NW_015645553.1, read on the forward strand.
AGTTTAAATAAATAAATATCTTGGACAAAGTGACTTACAAACAAGAAATACAACCAATAACACAAGATGTGCTTAAAAATTTTTATTAAATAAAATAAATAAAGATACAAAAATATATAAGGAAATCTAACATACCAATTGAGATAACTAAGATTTTTCAAAGAATTACATATTTATATATAATTTCAGACTATAATTATATAATGTGTTCAAGTTAATATTTAAAGACAGCAGACAGACAAAAAGGCTACAAAATGATTTTTTAAATACATAAATTGAGATAAACAAAATATATAAAGAAATCTAAAATTGTGAAAAAAATTCAATTTAGACCAAGATTTAAAAAAATTATATATAATATTTATTATATATTAATATTATTACCACACAAACACACAGACAGACAGACAGACAGACAGACAGACAGACAGACAGACAGACAGACAGACAGACAGACAGACAGACAGACAGACAGACAGACAGACAGACAGACAGACAGACAGACAGACAGACAGACAGACAGACAGACAGACAGACAGACAGACAGACAGACAGACAGACAGATAGATAGATAGATAGATAGACAGATAGATAGATACAGACAGACAGATAGACAGATAGACAGATATATATATAGATAGATAGGACACAGACAGACAGATAAATAGATAGATAGATAGACACAGACAAATAGACAGACAGACAGACAGACAGACAGATAGATAGATAGATATATGACAGACAGACAGACAGACAGATAGATAGATAGATACAGACAGACAGATAGACAGACAGATAGATAGGACACAGACAGACAGATAGATAGACAGACAGACAGACACACACACATTTTAATCATAGACAGCAGACAAAGAAAATAGGTAGACTAAAGTTTGGCAAAATAAAAGACTGGCAAAATATTCTATAATATGAAAAATCTGTTAAAATATGTACCTCCATCTCACTTCAGAAGAAGAGACACACACGTTTTCATGAGAATTGGCACTTTCTGGGCCACAGTGACAACAGTGTGATGTGATGTACTGCAACAAAGTTAAAAAATAGTTTTAACTTTATGCAAATATGCGATGCTTAAAATGTATGCAATGCTCTGTTCACACTCGACAGGTTTAATGTAAATTCAGTTATCACTAGCACCTGTAAAAACCAAACTGTATGAGCTGAAACGCACTTAAATGCTCCAAACAGGAGCGAGGACTGTATTTAGCTGCAGTGTGAACGCGGCTGACGTGAATCAAAGCACCGAGAGCATCTGTGTGGATATTTCCTCAGAAAGCACTGTTCATTACTTATCATCACACAGAGTCTAACCGGCCCTCGAGCCAAACACACGGACAGAAACAAGTTCATTACTTCCACTTAAACGGGTTAGCGTCACGTCGAAGCGATTGTGAATGTGTCTGAGGATTTACTGTTTTCAGGTTTGTGCGCGTCTCGTTGGTCTTCTGCTGTGAGATATAGATGAGATCTGAATCAATCACGCTTGTGAACTCACCACAGTGTGGCATTTCTATTTTGCTCTTCTCGCTCTCTTTGCGACCATTAAGTTTGAGGCTACATCTGCCACTGCGATCCTGCAGGAAGAGGTTAAAGAATTAGGAGACATGGCAGCTCAATAACTTCATGCAGATTCTTCCTTCATAAGCCAGTGTGAAGGAGCTGAGATACTTTCTACAAGCTGTTGGCTTGACTTAACTTCATTTCCCAGATTTGCAAAAAAGAAATAAATAAAACAATTTAAATTTAAAAACGTAAATTTCAAAACTAAATAAAACACTTATATAATTTAAAAAATAAAAAAATATTTTACATGCATACAATCTTATAAAGTTTGACGTCAATTAAGAATACATAAGTGAATTATTAAGAATTTTAAAAATTCTTAATAAAACAACATCAGACTATAATGACATAATCTGATTAAAGAAAGTTGTCAGTTATTACAATTAAATACATTTTAATCATAAAAAAATGTCAAAAGTTTTTTATATATAAAGTTTGATGCCAATTGAGTTACTAAAATTTTTCAAAGAACTAAATTAAATACTGTTTATTTTAAATTAATATAATTAGTAATCAATTTAAATACTTTTAAATCAGAAACAACAACAACAATATACTTAAAAAATAAAACTATATATTTTAGATAAAGTATAATGTTTACACACTGTCTATAAAGTTTGATGCCAACTGAGATTTTTCAAAGAATTACACTATAATACATTTATATTAGAATATAATCAAATTTAATATCAGACTAGCGCTATATAATCTAATAAATTATATTAACGGCAATATAAAATGAATTAAAAACAGTTAAATAAATACAGTATATTTAATACATTATTATAGAAATATATATTTTAGAAAATACATTTATAGAATAACAAAATATAAAATTTGACTATAATTATCTATAACTATTAATCTCAGTTAACTTAATATATTAAATATGATAATTAATAATTGAATAAATGTATGTATAAATGTATAAATAATAATACATTTATGTGATTAAGACATGTATTCAAGTTTTTGTTAGCATCTTGCAGAGCAGCTAACTTTATTTAGAATGGAAGTTTGACTGCAGTTTAAATGATTTAAATGATGTATTTAAATTATTAGTATCTTCCCAAGCTTTCCCGGCGCAGCAGCTTGTCCCTGTCCTGAAATCCTCCTCCGGTGATCCGCCAGTCACTGGGACAAGAGTGACGGAGAACCTGCATCAGAAAGAAACATCCTATCTGCAGGTTCAGCGTTGCGTATCTGAAATTCACTATAGACGAGATTAGAGTCAGTGCTAATGAAACCACCAAATGCCAGTCTACATTCATTATATTCAGTGAAACAGCAGAAGAACAAACAGCATCTGAGGAAGGAGTGAGACAGACTGGCGGACAGACTGGCGGATGGACAGATGGACGGATAGGTGGACAGACAGACAGACAGACAGACAGACAGAAAGAGACACACACACACACACACAGACAGACGGACGGACGGACAGATAGACAGACAGAAGGACAGACAGACAGACACACACAGACAGACGGACAGACAGACAGACAGAAGGACAGACACACACACACACGGAAGACAGACGGCAGATAGACAGACAGAAGGACAGACAGACAGACACACACAGACAGACGGACAGACAGACAAGACAGACAGGATGGACAGACAGACACAGACAGATAGATGGA
>NW_015645553.1:356039-356249 GCF_001515625.1 Sinocyclocheilus rhinocerous
GCTTCCGTGACAGACAGCTAATCCATCCCCACAGACACATACACAGACAGACAGACAGACAGACACACACACACACACACAGAAGGACAGACAGACGGACAGACAGATGGAGAGATAGACGGACAGACAGACAGAAGGACAGACAGACACACACACACACACACGCACAGACAGACAGACACACACACACCGATAGACACACACAGACAC
>NW_015645553.1:356491-372075 GCF_001515625.1 Sinocyclocheilus rhinocerous
CAAAATATTATTCTTTTAATTAAATTCTAAAAAATGTCAAAAAAATTAAAAATCAATAAATATTATTATTAACTACTGTAATGTAAAGTAGTATTTAATAATATTAATAATAAAAATAATAAAAATAAAAAATGTATAATAATAATAATATTAATACAAATAATCCTCATCAAAATATTTGTATTATTTAAATTATAAAATATTACACAAATCAATATATTTATTACTTTACTGTCAAAGTATTTATTATTATTATTATTATAAAAATGGTTTTCCCAGTAGTATAAAGGCCCGTTATGACTGCAGCACTGAAGTCTCAGTAAGTCTGTGTCTGTCCCTCTGTTGGGCTGTGCTCCAGATTCTGGTCAGGCTGTCCTGAGCACTTCATCTCTCTCCAGCTGACACAGAGCGAGTATGACAGACTCCTGGCCCCAACCGGGCCTCTGCTCAACCTCTGCTCTCCGCACCAGATGGTTACATGTGTTCGGCTTTAGCGTTTGGCCTTCGGTCCGCTTACTTCCACCTACTTCCGCCCCACCACGATTGGTCTGGAACCGTGATACATCTCGCACCGAGAGCAGATCATCGTGGCGTAGCATAGCAGACACGTTGGAGCACCGGGAGAAATAATGTTAAAAACTGATTATAAGTCTATTACGGCCACTCTGCAGGGCTGCAAGCCGAGCCGGGGAAGTGGAATCCCATTATTTAAGATGTCTGGATAATGGATTTTGCGTGAGGGGCTTTTTCTGGCACGGGGTATTGAGTGTTAGGAATATTATCTTCATGAAGCCTGTAATGATACCTGTGGGCTGGGCAATATGGGAGGAAGAAACTCATCACGGAGACGCCATAGACGCAAGTCGCTCAGCGTCTTGGCTTTCTGTCACTCTCTCTGGATTCTCGCTCTCCTCACCTGCCGTTATAAAAAGAGCGCTATTGTCAACATCACTTCGGTGTTGCGTAGCCAACATTTTTAGTTCTTGCAAATGAACGTGATTGCAAATTACCAACAGAAACGGGTACAAAACAGGTGAGAGTGTGACACAGATGTCAGATGTCTTGACTGTTTAATATCAAGCACGAAAGCTCCAAAAAGTTAGTTTCAAACTCATTTGAAACACTTGATGTACAGTAGGAGAAACACAAAAAGTGATAAGCTACATATGCAATACATTTTTTAAAGAAATAGTTCACGTAAAGATGACATTTGCTGAAAATGTACTCACCCTCAGGCCATCCAAGATGTAGATGAGTTTGTTTCTTCATGGCAACAGATTTGGAGAAATGCAGCATTGCATCACTTGCTCACCAATGGATCCTCTGCAGTGAATGGGTGCCGTCAGAATGAGTCCAAACAGCTGATAAAAACATCACAATAATCCACAAGTAATCCACACCACTCCAGTCCATCAGTTAATATCTGGAGAAGACAAAAGCTGCGTGTTTGTAAGAAACAAATGTATCTTTAAGATGTTTTTAACGTCAAACTGTTGCTAAAATACAGGTCCTCTATCCATAATATTGCTTTCTCCAGTGAAAAATCATCTCATTTGAATCAGGAGAGAAATATGCACAGATCAAGCACCGTTTACAAGCAAAAACAGTAAAAATAAATAAATAAATAAATAAATAAGCCTATATGTAGGTGGATATTGGTGTGAGAGGTGGACATTAAAGGGTCATATGATGTTGCTAAAAAGAACATTATTTTGTGTATTTGGTGTAATGAAATGTGTTTATGCGGTTTAGGTTAAAAAAACACAGTATTTTCCACATACTGTACATTATTGTTTCTCCTCTATGCCCCGCCTTCTTAACTTTTATAAAGAATATCTCTTTGGGTTTGAGACTTTAGTCTTTGCAACTTTAGGGATCTTATCTATTCACGAACAGCTTGTAACACTCCAAAGAGAAAGGAAAACTTGAAATCGCATCATACGACCCCTTTAAGGATTATGGACTCATATTTTTGCCAGAAGCAACAGTTTGAAGTGTAAAAAAAAAAAATTGTTAAAAACGTCTTGATGGTTTTGTTTCTTACAAACACGCAGCTTTTCACTTCTCAAGATGTTAATTGATGGACTGGAGTGGTGTGGATTACTTGTGGATTATTGTGATGTTTTTATCAGCTGTTTGGACTCTCATTCTGACGGCACCCATTCACTGCAGAGCATCCATTGGTGAGCAAGTGATGTAATGCTACATTTCTCCAAAGAAATCTAAAGAAAACTGGTTTCTGTACAATTTGTATCACATCTCGTATTACACATTTAATCTGTGATCAGATTTTCAAATGCTATGGCCAGTTGTGTATAGTCCACTAGTACCATCAGAGCATTTATCAACAGGTAAACCCACTATAATCAAAAAGCAGGGCATTAGACGGCAGTATAATCATGCTGTCGACCTTTAACAACAGTCTTCACACCATGAGAGTGCCAGTGAGGCTTTAAAATGCGTCTGTGAGAAGTATTTGCAGCGCTCACATCTCCTTGTGTCACTCTTTTCGAGTAACTAACACAGCAGCTTGACTGCATAAGCCATTACCTGCAGTCTTTGGTCTCTGGCCAATACATTAAATCTGAATTACACGTCTGCAGACTGAAGGATTCCCGCGGCGAGCTGCCAGTAAACAAACAAAGAAGCCTCGCTGTTTACTCGGTTACTGGCATTTACACACTCGCCTAAAAACACAGTCTGATCTGTATTTCTGTCTAATGTCCCAGTTAAATTATCTTATAATCATATAAACTGGAAAAATTACTTTTGAAGCAGTTTATTGCATGAGATATTATGACATTCAAAATTGAATTGAGAAAGCCGTTTTAATTTCAACTTCAGTTCATGAATTTTAATTGAGGTGGAAAACTCTAAAATTGAATATAAGGAAACAGAATTAAGATTAATTGAAATTTAAAGAAATTTGATTATTTTTGAACTAGAAAAGCAAAACTGTCCAATTTAAATGTTGGCTTTTGTTCTAAAGTTAGAAAACAGCTTAAAGTGTCTTAAAGTTGGTCTTGTTTGTAAGTATAAAAGTAGTTTATGATGTATCAATATTTAAAAAAAATACTAGGGCTGTCAAACAATTAATTTTGATTAAATGCATCCATAATAATGTTTTGTGTACTGTGTATATTTATGTATATATAATAAATACAAATATATATATAATAAATACAAATATATATATATATATATATATATATATATACACACACACACACATGCATGTAAATGTTTAAGAAAAATGTTATATTTATATAAAATATTTGCATTTATATAATTATAAATACAGTGTATATATATATACATACATAAATACTTTTAAAATATATACATGTATGTGTGTATTTATATACATAATACATATACACAGTACACACACATGTACTATGTAAACAGGATTTTTTTTTTTGATGTGATTAATCACTTGACAGCCCTAAAAATCATTAATAGTAAAACAAGTCAAAAAACACCTGTTCACTGATTTAAAAAAGTTGAAGCTGTAAGTAAAACAGATTATTGTAGTACATTTGACAAGAAAATACCCTTTGAGTTTTCTACATCAAAATTTCACTTTTGTTTTTTCTTTGTAGCCTACTTGTTTGTGAAATGTACTATAGCAAGTTCTGTGTAAATATTGTTTCTGCACCATTTTTCGTGTGTAGACATATTCATTAAAACACATTTTTTGCAATGCAACATGTAAAAAGATTAACAAATAAACACTAAACACGGAGTTACTTCTGGTATGGGGTTTACTCTGAATATTCACCCAGAAATTTCTAGTGAATTGCACAAATAATTACGAAGAATTACAAGTCTGCAGGCTGAAGGATTCCAGCAGCAAACTGCCAGTAAACAAAGATGCCTTTACTCCGTTTACACACTCAGCTAAAAGCACACAGTTTGACCTGTAATTGACAAGCGCTTCAATCAGTGCAGTGCTGAACCTGAGGCTGCTCGTTCTGAAGCATGCAATCGTGTGTACTTTGTTTTAATGTCTCCCTCCGTCACCGAGGCCACAGCGAGTCACAGACATCGTCTTCCCGCCGAACACGCGGTGCATGGTAAAGCATGCTACACGCGTGCCGTTCCGTGTCACTGCCTCCATACAGAGGTTTATGGCTTGCGCTCATACATAAATGCATGCTCTAAGAAATGGGACACGTTTAAAACATTTGCCTCTGGTCTGGCATGCCTTACAGGCGACCCGAACGCCCTGACGGGATACAAGCTGCGCGAGCATCATTGCTTTCATTACAGGCAGTTTGCATCATGCTCCGTGGCATCCCGTAATGCCCTGAGTTGGCGTCTCAATTCACTGAAATGAGTCTCGATACATTTTTAAGGTGTGCAACGCTGGCCGGGATGCGTGCACAAAGCGAACGTGACATTCAAAACCGGTCTGTAGGGGTTTTATTGAAATCTAAGTGTCGGGTCCGGATAACTCATACTGATGTGACTCCGTTTTTGTCCGTTTAGAAAGTTTAGCAGAGGAAAAAACAGAGATTGAGTCAATAGATTGTGTTGCAAAACCTAGTGAGTGACCTACATAGACAGCATTACATTACATAGACTACATTTTACATTTACTCTTATGCATTTGGCATATGTTTTTATCCAAAGTGACTTAGCTACATCGCATTCAGGGTTTACATTTGATTAGTTCATGCATTCTGTAGGAATCGAGCCTATGAAGTTGGAGTTGCTAGCATCATTCTTTATTGCTTTTTAACATACAAAGCCACACACCAGGCTTTTCCAACATTAAGCCAAATTTTTACGCAACATCCAGTGAATCTTTTGCATTAAGACAATCGCAGCATGCATTGCAACAAACATTCACAAACATTTAACTTACACTGCAAAACAATCTCATTTTTAAGTATATTTGGATAGCAGTTGTCCAGTTGAAATATCTAAAAATCTGTCAAACCAGAAAAATGTAAGCCTACTTGTAAAGCAATTTATTGCATATGATATTATGACATTCAGAACTGAATGAAAAAACCTTTTTAAACTTCAACCGAGGTAGCAGACTTAAAATTCAGTGTAAGGAAGTGGAATTAAAATGAAATTAAATTTAAAGAAATTCATATAACTGTAAAAGGTCTTTCAATGTTGACTTAACAAATCTTTGTTTGAAAGTTTGAAAAAGCCTAAAACACCTTAAAGTTTAACCAGAATTTTTAACTAGAAAAATAATTTTTAACAGAAAAAAAAAAAACGATCAACTTGAAATACTGACTTTTTAAAACCATGAAAGATAAAAGCTTAAAAGACCTTAAAGTTTGATGGTTTACAGATGCAAACTTTTACAATGAGTTTTCAGATTATACCTTTAATACAAGTGTATTTTGTTTGGTTTGTAAGTGTAAACAAGTGTAAAATTCTACACGTGACAATACATATTTAAAATACAATTTATGAAAACACATTGTAGCATCTTATCAGTTTATTTCATATATATACCCCCGGTTTTACAGACAAGGCTTAAGCCTAATCCTACACTAAAATCTAAATCTGAGCGGTTTCAACTGAAAGAAACTTGCTCTGACTGATCTTAAAATATATCAGTGCCTCTATTTTGTCTCAAAATGCACACCAGTAATGTTTTTTCTAAGGCACATTTATAAAAATTACTTAAATGTCCTAATTGAACTATGGCCTAATCCTGGTTTTAGTCTAAGCCCTGTCTGTGAAACAAGGCCTACTATACTATATTATAACATTTAGAATAGAATTGAGAATTACTTTAAATTTAATTTTACTTTTTGAAGTTGGAAGGTTTTCAAACATACATAAATCGTACTTTTAATACAAGTGTATTTTGTTTTGTAAGTATAAACAAGTGAAAAATCTGTAGGTACAGTAGGACATATTCATAATACAATCGAAAATGGAATTTATCATAAATTTACAATTTATGCTTCTTGAACAAATATTTTTTTCCCCCCAGAAAAACAAGTCATGAAAACACCTGTTTACAGACCTATTAATAAAAAACTCATTTATTATTATTATTACTATTATATATTATTATTTTTTTTGCAGTGCAATACTTAAAATGATTAACAAATAAATATTCAACTGATTTTTGTGCACATACTTTAAAAATAAATTAATTTGGTGCAAGATTTGCTTCAAAGCTATATTTCACAGTTATTTACAAAGAAACAGCAAGTAACATTAAATTAAACATGGAATTTTGAAGTAGAAAGACTTGTAAAAAATACTCCAATAATCTTTATTTACAACTTTGAAAAATGTTTCAATTTAATCATCGTATACACTTGTTAGGAGAATAATGTTTTTAGCTTAGCAACATGATCACTTTAAAATGTTGAGTTAAATCTCGTGTTTTAAGTGAGGAGTGTGATTTGTGTGCTGTGCTGAGTTGTTGTCTATTTATAGCGTTACAAATCAGTTCCTCAATTTTAGGATATTTAGCATGTTGCCTTAGAATTTAGACAGCAAGGAAGCTCCATAGGTCTTGAAATTAAGTGAATAAGAGACCCAGATGCATGCTGGGAAGAGCGCTGGCGTGCTCAGAAAGCTCATTACAGATTTCGAGGAGCTCAGGGGCCTAATTAACATCAGCTCAATTCCTACCTGTGCCCAAAAACACTGGGCTGTCGTTTTTCATTATTAATTCTCTATCAGCGGCTGACCGTCAATCAGGCCAGAATCACAGATCTCCAGGCTTCATGGGCATGAATATTAATCCTCACCTCTGTCATTTGGGTACCCGGCGTCGACCCCTTCAGACAGGGCAGCTTTCTCCGGAGGACCCCAAAGCTCTCGTCGCAAATGACCTTTAACCCTCGGCTTCGTTCCCGTACGCTTTAGCAGGTCCCCGAGCGAACCACCGCAAAACCTTGCGAGATGGACGCCTCACGTGACGTGTCCAGCGGCCAATTTCACTCAAAACCTTTCACGGATGCAGAATAGTTTTGAATTAGTTCATACGCTCCCTGGGAATCAAACCCGTGTCCTTGAAGTTGCTAGCATCATGCTTTTACTGTATGATTTTTAAGTTATTTTAACATTATACTGCCTTCTAACATCAAATTAATATTTAGCATATAAGGCAATCCCAGAATGCACTGCAACAAACATTCCCAAACATTTCATTAACACAGCAGAAAATCCTATACCCTATTTATTTTTGCTTAAATTTTCGTTAAAAAAAATTCTTTAAACCAGAGGATTCTTTGAAATGTCAATTTCTGAATTTTAATTAAGGGTACAAAAGTCTAATTTGAATGTAAGGAAGCAGAATTAAAATTAATGTAACTATAATTTGCTTAACTAGAAAAACAACATTTGTCAACTTTAAATGTTTTTTGAAAGTTTATAAAAAGCTTAAAAGGCCTTAAAGTTTGAAGGTTTAGCCTATAGGCTTCAACCTTTCAAAATGATTTCTCATAGATTACTCTGGTTTGTAAGTATAAACGAGAAAAAAAAAAAAATCAAACTACAATGCATGAAAACACATTGAACCTTATCGGTTTATTGCATATGATTATGACATTCAGAACTGAATTGAAAAAGTTCGTTCCTGAATTTTAATTTAAATAGAACACTCAAATTTGAATGTAGGGAAGTAGAATTAAAATAAATTTAATTTGAAAGAAATTTATGCAATTAAATTTTAACTAGAAAAGCTAAATTTGTTGGCTTTTTTGAAAGTTAAAAAAAAAAATGTTAAAAGGCCTTAAAGTTTGAAGATTTAAAGTTTTCAAACTTTCAAAATGATTTTTCACAGATTGTATCTTTAATACAAGTTTTAATTTGTTGTAGCTTGTAAGTATAAAATCTGCAGGTGCAGTACGATAAAATACATATTCAAAATACAATTTGCGAAAAAAACAAGAACGTATTATTTTTTTAAACTATGACATTAAGAATTAAAATTGAAAAATGTTAAATTTCAAATCAGTTCCAAAAAGAGGTAGAGAAATCAAATTTGATTGCAAGAAAGCAGAATTAAAATAAATAAAATAATTACATTTGTAAACATAATTTTAACTAGAAAAAAAATTATCAACATTAAATGTTGACTTTATAAAGCCTTGTCTGAAAATTTAAGAAAACAAAACAAAACATAAAAGGCCTTCAAGTTTGAAGGTTTATAAGTTCACACATTCAAAATGATTTTTCATAGACTGCATCTTTAAAACAGCTATATTTTGTCTGGCTTGTAAATATAAACAAGTAAAAAATCTACAGGTGCAGTAAGACAAAATATGTGTGTTTTTAAATTTCAATTCGTTGCTGAATTTGAGTTCATAATTAAACAAACTCATACTGTATATACATTTTAACTAGAAAAGCTAAATTTTGTCGACTGACATTCAGAACTGAAAGTCTTTTAAATTTCAATTCAGTGCCTAAATTGAAGGTAGCAAACTTAAAAAAATAATTGAAATTTAAAGAAATTCATGTAACTATATTCTTTAACTTGGAAAGCACAAATTGTTGGCTTTACAAAGCCATGTTTGAAAGTTAAAAGGCCTTAACATTTGAAAGTTTATAATCTTCAAATGTTCAAAATGAATTTTCATTAATCGTATCTTCAATACACAAAGCTCTGACCTTTAACCCCTTAAAAGTTCCCCTGCAAACACAGAACACAAACTAAAGTTTTCTTCCCAACTCGCAACAGTACCAGGAAATTCGTAGATTTCCACTCACATCAGGGGTTTCCTTTCCGTGCGTTTTCTTGGCGAAAGACAGGAGAAGCCTCGCTGCTTAAACCTGCCGGTATGCATTAAACATGGAATTGGCAGAGGGAATGATGGGATACTCCGTTGCATGGGTGCTGTGAGTCTTTCATTACCTGAGCAGTGAGAAATCTAATCGACAGCCCCTCCATCTCGACGGGCGCCCATCCATTCACCACCCCGCTGCTCCGGCTGAATGCGACCCCCGGTAGGCCGTTCTCTCCTCCATTCTTGGCTTCATTCGCTCTGTTTCCTTCTCTCCTGGCCTTTGGCGGGTCCATTGAGTTCCCAGCTGCCCTTTAGAGTAGTTCTCCATCTCTTTCTCTCCTCGTGCATCTCTTGCTGCTCTTGCTGTGCTTTCCGTGACCTTGCTGTACAGCGAGATGCTCCTGGGAAAAAAGAAGCCAACCCTGCACTGCAGTCGCTGCCATAATGACCACTGAGGGAAAAAGACAGAGTCGCTGGCTAAAGCCTAGTGCACACTATAGCTTTCTTGTTTTAAAGGAATAATAACTAAAAATTTGCTGAAAATGTACTCACCCTCAGGCCATCCAAGATGTAGATGAGTTAGTTTCTTCATCAGATTTGGAATAATTTAAGATCACATCACTTGTTCACCAATGGATCCTCTGCAGTGAATGGGTGCCGTCAGAATGAGAGTCCAAACAGCTGATAAAAACATCACAAAAATCCTCAAGTAATGCACACCACTCCAGTCCATCAGTTAACATCTTGTGAAGTGAAAAGCTGTGTGCTTGTAAGAAACAAATCCATCATTAAGATGTTTTTAACTTTAAACCGTTGCTTCTGGCAAAAATAGAAGTCCATAATCCATAATAACACTTCCTCCAGTGAAACAGTCCATCTCGTTTTCCTTTCACATCAAAATCCACCAACATATTTGTTTAGAACTGTTTTGGCTTGTAAATGGTGTTTGATCTGTGCATATTTCTCTCCTGATTCAGACCAGATTACTTTTTTACTGGAGAAAACAATACTACTGATAGAGGACTCTCATTTTAGCCAGAAGCAATTTGAAGTAAAAAAAAATGTTAATTATGGACTTGTTTCTTAGAAACACACAGCTTTTCATTTTCATTTAACTGATGGACTGGAGTGGTGTGGATTACTTGTGGATTATTGTGATGTTTTTATCAGCTGTTTGGACTCTCATTCTGACGGCACCTGCAGAGGATCCATTGGTGAGCAAGTGATGGGAAAAAAGGTAAAACGGTTTTCAGTGATGCAATAGAAGAACCATTTTGTTTCATTTAGTGATATGTTCTTAAAAGAACCCTTTTCAGCTTGAAGAATCATCTAAAGAACCTTTTGTGGAATAGAAAGATTCCATGGATGTTAAAGATTCTGCATGGAACCATCAATGCCAATAAAGAACCTTTATTTGTAAGAGTGTGCCAAATGCAACTATAATAGGTGAGGGCTTGTGGTGTGTGATTGGCCTAACATGCAGGTGTTTAGGGTCTATTTATGCATTTTGAAATTCAATAGATTATGTCAAACAACCTGAAAGAAGTACACAGTTTAATTCTGGGTGATCAAGCTTTTATTTGGGTGCGCACTTTTGATGACCCAAAAATCACTCCAAATAAGGAACTAAAACATAGCGTTTGATTGTAAAATATACACGTAAACCGCAACTAAAACATTATATATTGCCATTGAACTGACCAACAGACCAGCTTTTAAAAAGTTCAAGCCTTTCGTCAGAAGTAGATGTCCACACACAGCAGTCTGTGTTCTAATCAAACAGCACTGCGTCCAGGTGCCAACTAGACCTTGTTTAAACTTGGCCGGAGAGCCAAATCCCTTTCCTGTCAAGTCTCTTTCTCACAGCAAAAGCTGCTGGATCATCTGCCAACAATGTTCAATGAAGCCAGCAGCCTTCTGCCCTCACACATACAGCACTGTACGCCGTTTAGAAATGAAGACAAAAGATCTGCTCCGAAACTAAGAGCTGCCTTGCTGTCAACCATCAAGACTTATTAATTTATTATTAAAAACAATTGTTGTAAACAATTTTTAGTATACATACTCTATCGTTCAAAAGTTTGGAGTCAGTATTCGTGATGAAAAAATTTATACTTTTATTCAGCAAGGATGCATTGATGAAAAGTGACAGTGAAGACATTGATAATATTACAAAAGGTTTCTATTTCAAATAAATGCTGTTCCTTTGAACTTTCTGTTCATCAAAGAATCCTGAAAAATAAAATATATCAGTGTTTCCACAAAAATATGAACTGTTTTCAACATTGATAATATTAAGTGTTTCTTGAGCAGCAAATCAGCATATTAGAATGATTTCTGAAGATCATGTGACGCTGAAGACTGGAGCAATGATGCTGAAAATTCAGTTTTGATCACAGAAATAAATTATGTTTTAACATATATTCACATAGAAAACAACTATTTGAAATTGCAATAATATTTCACAATTTTAATATTTTAATTGTATTTTTAGATCAAATAAATGTGAGCACTTGTAGAATGTAAGAATGTAAATCTTTACAGACCCCAAATTTTTCAATGTTAGTCTAAGTACATATCTATACATTCATAATTTTATGCATTTATACTCATTTTATACTAATTCTTTTCAGTATACCATTTCTAGTCATATCATTTAAACTACGTAATCTGTATTTATGATACTTGTGATTGAGTTTTCCACGGCCAGTCGAATAAAGTCAACTTCCTTCTAAACATCTTATTACATTCATTAGTCTAAAAATAACAACACGAACCTGACAAATAGCACTTTGGTTTGAATTAAATTCCGATTAACAAAGCTAATTTCGATTCGGATGCACCTAACTTCCAAAATACAAGAGAGTTCATGAGCCACTCGGAAATAAAAAAATGCTCCAAGAATCTCTAAATCACATTAAAAACACATTAAAGTTGCCGGGATGAAGACTTACTTCACACAAACACATTATGTCTTCCTTTTTTGGCAGTGGTGATTTTCGGCTGAGGGCACCGTCTGGTAACAGCCGCTCATCAACACCCAAGGCACAAATAGAGGCAGCCAGCTGTGGAAGCTCTCACATCACTTCCTGCAGTCAGTCGGGCTCCGATCGACTCGCTCCCGCCTGCCTGTAAACGCAAGACTGTGATAGATATGCATTGCTCTTTTAGAAGACTTCACAGCCTGTGAGGGTATGAGCTGACTTTTTAAGAAAGCACATAGCTGAAGTGTTCAGGAATGAGGACTGAACCTGTGAATATTACATTAATATTAATATTATATTAATGATAAGCTTTAGTCACTGATTTTGGTGTGAACCAAACTAGTCTGTTTTCTGACGTTTTTAATGGACTGTACTGTAAAATGTACAAAAAATTGGTAAAACCATTGTTGAAAGTTGAACTTTTTTTCTTTTTTTTTTTCTTAAAGAGTTTTTACTAATAGGTCTTTTTTTCCAGGAAAAATGTACTGAAAAAAAAATGTTAGATATTGCGGATATTGCGTTCTGATTAACTGGGGAAGCATAGTTAAGTTAAAATTAAAAGTACTAAAATGACTAAAACTAAAATATAAAATTTATAAACATATATTTATATATAGTAACTGATTACATGTAATCTGGATTACATAATCAGATTCTATTCGTAATTAGAGTATATTGCATTTTAAAATGCTTATAATCAGATTACAGTTACTTTTTATGGACTCACCTAATTATTCAAACAACGACAGTAAATTGATGTGTAAATTATTAGTGTACCGGTGATGTAATCTAAAAAGTAGTCAAATTATTTTACATAAGATGTGTAACCTTGATCACATTACTACAATTTTCATCATGTAATCTGTAATCAGTAATCAGTAACAGATTACTATTGGTAAGCAATCCACCACAATACAGTAGTCAACTCAACATTTGAAGTGGATCAAAAAGTTCAAAGTTGTCCTAAGACAAGAACGGGCATTGTTTTGGTTTTAGGACAACTTTGATTAAACATTTTGATCCACTTCAAATGTTGACTACTGTATATATATATATATATATATATATATATCACTCCAAATAAGGAACTAAAACATAGCGTTTGATTGTAAAATATACACGTAAACCGCAACTAAAACATTATATATTGCCATTGAACTGACCAACAGACCAGCTTTTAAAAAGTTCAAGCCTTTCGTCAGAAGTAGATGTCCACACACAGCAGTCTGTGTTCTAATCAAACAGCACTGCGTCCAGGTGCCAACTAGACCTTGTTTAAACTTGGCCGGAGAGCCAAATCCCTTTCCTGTCAAGTCTCTTTCTCACAGCAAAAGCTGCTGGATCATCTGCCAACAATGTTCAATGAAGCCAGCAGCCTTCTGCCCTCACACATACAGCACTGTACGCCGTTTAGAAATGAAGACAAAAGATCTGCTCCGAAACTAAGAGCTGCCTTGCTGTCAACCATCAAGACTTATTAATTTATTATTAAAAACAATTGTTGTAAACAATTTTTAGTATACATACTCTATCGTTCAAAAGTTTGGAGTCAGTATTCGTGATGAAAAAATTTATACTTTTATTCAGCAAGGATGCATTGATGAAAAGTGACAGTGAAGACATTGATAATATTACAAAAGGTTTCTATTTCAAATAAATGCTGTTCCTTTGAACTTTCTGTTCATCAAAGAATCCTGAAAAATAAAATATATCAGTGTTTCCACAAAAATATGAACTGTTTTCAACATTGATAATATTAAGTGTTTCTTGAGCAGCAAATCAGCATATTAGAATGATTTCTGAAGATCATGTGACGCTGAAGACTGGAGCAATGATGCTGAAAATTCAGTTTTGATCACAGAAATAAATTATGTTTTAACATATATTCACATAGAAAACAACTATTTGAAATTGCAATAATATTTCACAATTTTAATATTTTAATTGTATTTTTAGATCAAATAAATGTGAGCACTTGTAGAATGTAAGAATGTAAATCTTTACAGACCCCAAATTTTTCAATGTTAGTCTAAGTACATATCTATACATTCATAATTTTATGCATTTATACTCATTTTATACTAATTCTTTTCAGTATACCATTTCTAGTCATATCATTTAAACTACGTAATCTGTATTTATGATACTTGTGATTGAGTTTTCCACGGCCAGTCGAATAAAGTCAACTTCCTTCTAAACATCTTATTACATTCATTAGTCTAAAAATAACAACACGAACCTGACAAATAGCACTTTGGTTTGAATTAAATTCCGATTAACAAAGCTAATTTCGATTCGGATGCACCTAACTTCCAAAATACAAGAGAGTTCATGAGCCACTCGGAAATAAAAAAATGCTCCAAGAATCTCTAAATCACATTAAAAACACATTAAAGTTGCCGGGATGAAGACTTACTTCACACAAACACATTATGTCTTCCTTTTTTGGCAGTGGTGATTTTCGGCTGAGGGCACCGTCTGGTAACAGCCGCTCATCAACACCCAAGGCACAAATAGAGGCAGCCAGCTGTGGAAGCTCTCACATCACTTCCTGCAGTCAGTCGGGCTCCGATCGACTCGCTCCCGCCTGCCTGTAAACGCAAGACTGTGATAGATATGCATTGCTCTTTTAGAAGACTTCACAGCCTGTGAGGGTATGAGCTGACTTTTTAAGAAAGCACATAGCTGAAGTGTTCAGGAATGAGGACTGAACCTGTGAATATTACATTAATATTAATATTATATTAATGATAAGCTTTAGTCACTGATTTTGGTGTGAACCAAACTAGTCTGTTTTCTGACGTTTTTAATGGACTGTACTGTAAAATGTACAAAAAATTGGTAAAACCATTGTTGAAAGTTGAACTTTTTTTCTTTTTTTTTTTCTTAAAGAGTTTTTACTAATAGGTCTTTTTTTCCAGGAAAAATGTACTGAAAAAAAAATGTTAGATATTGCGGATATTGCGTTCTGATTAACTGGGGAAGCATAGTTAAGTTAAAATTAAAAGTACTAAAATGACTAAAACTAAAATATAAAATTTATAAACATATATTTATATATAGTAACTGATTACATGTAATCTGGATTACATAATCAGATTCTATTCGTAATTAGAGTATATTGCATTTTAAAATGCTTATAATCAGATTACAGTTACTTTTTATGGACTCACCTAATTATTCAAACAACGACAGTAAATTGATGTGTAAATTATTAGTGTACCGGTGATGTAATCTAAAAAGTAGTCAAATTATTTTACATAAGATGTGTAACCTTGATCACATTACTACAATTTTCATCATGTAATCTGTAATCAGTAATCAGTAACAGATTACTATTGGTAAGCAATCCACCACAATACAGTAGTCAACTCAACATTTGAAGTGGATCAAAAAGTTCAAAGTTGTCCTAAGACAAGAACGGGCATTGTTTTGGTTTTAGGACAACTTTGATTAAACATTTTGATCCACTTCAAATGTTGACTACTGTATATATATATATATATATATATATATATATTAGTGTTTGCATACTCGAGTTGAGTGATCGACTACTTCAACAAGGCGCGCAGATGGCACTAGGGACGGGGGGGACATGACCCCCCCAGATTCATAGTGACCCGATCCGTCCCTGGCGACATCGGTAAACAGAGGATTAATCAGGGTTTCCGCTATGTACATTAGCCTAAGTAGTGGCGGCCCGGCCCACCACTCCTTAAACATGCACCAAGCGATTTTTGAAAAACGCTTTTGACCGCAGTGTCTGACCGAGTCTCAAAACACACTTGTAGCCAATCAGCAGTAAGGGGGTGTGTCTTGTACTGATAGAGAGAAGAGAGCGCTCAATTTGAGTGCACAGGACGGATATTAGCAGATC
>NW_015645553.1:374101-377832 GCF_001515625.1 Sinocyclocheilus rhinocerous
TACGATCAGGCAAGAGGTAGGACCCGCGTAAATATCGGAGCAGCTTTCCAGCAGTGGAGAGAAACTCAAGGAGCGGGAAGGGCTCGAATCGGACGCCAATGTTGTGCTGTTTCTTTTTGATAGGTGAGTAACGTTGACGTTGCTTTGTTTCACACAACTTATCCGTGTTGGCTTTTGTTTGAATATGCTTGTGTGTCATCTTCACTTGTTTCCGCGATCGTCGTTGCCATGGTTGCGTACATACGTGTGGGGCAGAGATTTCAAAATAGGGGCGTGGTCCTGTTGGGGCGTGTTTGTTTTGGTGCTTTCAAATATCAACATTGTTTGGCAAAAATCACTTAGTGCACCTTTAATTATTGCCGCCACTGCTTCAGGATCGGGTCGGGGCAGACGCAGGCTGACGCACAATAATAATCTACCGGTCACCATTACTTTGTACCCACGTTCTCACTACACGCTGTTCTGTTGTCAATAAACACATGACGATGGTGCTACCACCGACGTTTACGTTCTCTGTGTGTATGTGCTACGACTCCTGACCCCGGGGTCCTGTGAGGAGCTAGTAGCTGCCTCAGTTGTGCCTGTAGCGGTAACCATAGTGATCGTATACTATCGGCTATGACAGAGCTGGTGATTTTTTTGGACTGAAAAAATTGGACTGCTGAGTGCTGACAGCTTGGTCCCCCGCAGTTAAAAAATCCCATCTGCGCCCCTGACTTCAACCACTAGTCGGCGCTGTCGGAAACAATCGACTACTCGAGCATGCATTAACCATAATGCATGCACAGAGTTTGCAAGTACGACGTGAATTTTAGGATTACAATATTGCGTGTAGCTGTTACTTTCTATGACTTTATCTATGTTGCATGTAAAATTAAAATATGTAATGTAATAATTAGGGGTGTGCCCGAAGCCGAATACCTTATTCGGAATGGCACGGATAATGGCTTCAAAAACGAATAACGGACAAGGAATAATTCTGCCTGAATATTCGGCTGAGGCTGGCACAGTCTGGTGTTTGCTAGATAACAGTTGAGCCAGGGGATCAGCGCAATATTATACACAGACCTCTAAAGTCACGCAATAGAGTGTGAAGTGAATGAATGTAAACTTTATGAATGAAAAGAGCGCAAATCAAACACCGCATTGCTGTTGCCTCTCCGTGCATCTCTCAGAAATCAGAGCTTGGCAAGAGTAATATCACCTATAATAATACATCATACACGTTCTATTATTTGTATATATTTAAAAGGCAATGATTTAAACCTTAGGCTACGATATGATACGAATGAATGGAATAAGCACAGCGCGCTCACCAATCAAACAGCCGCGTTGCCGTCTCTGCGCGTCTCAGTCTCTCAAAAACCAAACCAGCTCTCTCTCTCTCTCTCAAGAGTAGGCTAATAATCAACTTGGATACGGATACATTTTCTAGGCCTACATGTTTGCATCTTTATCTTTTGCTGGACATTTATTGTAAATAAATAAAACAAGATTATTAGAGTATGTTTTATAAGAAAATACTTTTTCAGTTTTTCTGCTTCAAAATAATTAATGTTTAATGATACTTGGTGTTTCTTTGTAATTATTTGTGAAATTTACTAGCAGTTTCTCAGTGAAAATAGTTTCAAAGTAAATTCTTACACCATTTTTTTACCAAGTGTAGTGAGTGGAATGAGAAAGGCATCGATTGGATAATCTGTGCACAGAGGACACTGGTTCATTTCTGAAGGACCTGAAATGAGCCGTGGATCCTGAAAGCGGTGTGTGTAGGTTGATCTGGCTCCAGAATAAACTGTGTTGTAAAGTGCTGCGTTCACCAGCGAGTCTCTGTGGTCTTTCAGCCTTCACCCGTTTTCTCCGCTTAATGAGCTTCACTCACTACTGACGGCATTCAGCAGAAAAAAAACCTTTTAATAATTTGTGCTGTTGAGAACGGCCTAGCAGAGCACTTTCTCTGACATTCTGCTGATGGAACGACATCCAGAAATGCTTATGATTACAAAAACCTCGTTTGACTCCTCCCACTTCGTCAATATTAGCACGGCTAAAATCTATAAATAAGAAAAAAAAGCATGGTTCGGAAATAAATAAGCAGCAGCTTCATTCTCTCCAGGTGTTTTGAATCACTTAACATATTTGCAATTGCAATACACCCTGTTTGGCACACGGGAGCGAGGCGTTTGGTGTCAGAAGAGCTGCGAGAGAAACTCAGGTGCCCAGTCCATGGCGGTTTGGGCCACAGCCAGCGCCGCCGCTCCTAACGTGGCCGACAGACCCCACACTGCCATTTTGATGAGTTGGTTAGTGCTTGCTGGCTGGGTGCTCATGGGAAGGGCTAGCTGGTTTTCATGCCGATTTTCAAGCTGTTGACGAAGGACGGAGTCGGGCCGCTGCCTCAGCGTGGACGTCTGGAAGTCTGTGAAGGTGCTGATGGCGATTCTGAGAAGAGAAACGGAGAAACAGAAAGCAGTTACTTTAGTATCACTACTATTTTATCTTAATCATTTTCCATTTTGATTTTTGTTAAAGTTAAGACTTTTGTTTTTGTTTGTGTATTTCAGGTGTATTTAGGTGTAAATTAGTTAGTAATTTAGTGGTATTTTAGTCTTTTTTTTTTATATGTCTATTAAGTTTTTTATTAATTTTATTTCAATTTAAATCATTTTAGTACTTTAAACAGAAATTGTACAATTTATTTGAAAGTTTTAGTAATTTTGTGGTGTTTGCCGTATAACATATCTTATTTTTTTATTTCAGTTCCAATTTTATTCCTTTTAGTACTTCAACTTGAATACCTGAGAAATTTTAAAGGTTTAGTAGATTTGTTGTTTTAGACACTTTAAACAAGTTTTTGTTTTTTACATATAACTACAATAAAATCATAAATTTTTAATAATAATATTTTTAAATTCAGTTCGTCATTTTAGTGCTTTAACTAAACGAAAATTAGAACGTTTAAGTAAATTTTTAGTCAAAGTCTTAGTCAATTTGAATTAGTCATTTTTATTAGTTTTTAAATGTCTATTTAATTTTTATTTCAGTTTTAGTTTTATTCATTTCAGTACTCACACTAAATGAAATTGTGAAATTTGCCTCCACAACAAAAATAAATAAAATAAATCTAAAATTTTTTAGATTCCATTTATTTCTGCTACTTTTTAACTTAAAGGAGACATATTATGCCCCTTTTTACAATTTGTAATATAAGTATGTCTGCACTGCTGCAGACGCACCGCTCCTGGAATGCACTGCCGGGTGCAGTGTGAACACTTTAATTCGTTAACATGAGCGCGGAAAAAATACGCACCACGTATGCACTGCAAACGGAGTAAACAGAATTACATACAATACTTTTAAATTACGCACGAGTAAATTAAAATGACACACAAATGCTTTGAATTACGTACGATTATTTTTGACAGCGATTTTATTCCATAAATGAACCTGGCGTTATGTGTGTGCGTTGCGAGTGTGCATGAGCGTATGGTCTCCAGCAGAGCGCGCGAGCGCTGAATGGCAAGAATTTAAAAGTAATGCAATTTATAAACTTTAGTGACGATGTGATTTCATGATATGTCACCTTTAAGTTAAAATACATCTTTAGTATTTTTAGTTTTAGTTCACAGTTACATTGGTTTAAAGTCAATCTACAGCAATACTGCAAACACAACAAATAGGGCTGCACGATATTGGAAAAAACTCACATTGCGATATTTTTTTTCTGCGAT
>NW_015645553.1:377946-383374 GCF_001515625.1 Sinocyclocheilus rhinocerous
AAATCCCCGACAGTAAACTGATGCCGCGTTCTCTTTATGACGTACTGACACAAAGTTCAAATGATATGCAACGGTCGCTTTGTCGTGTCCGGTGTAGACAGACTTTGGGGCCGTTCACATAACGCGGGTGGAAAACACAGCTGCACCGCTTTCTCCTTCTTTCCAAAGCGCTCAGGAGCTTGTGCTTTCGTGGAGTCTGCCGTTACTAAGCGACCGTGACCCGCGCTCTCCGGGACGACGTGGAAGTTTCAACAAAGGATAAATGGATTTCCAGCACTGAAAATCGCGTGCTGTAGCTCTGCTACTAAATGTATTTAGAAATGGGTATCTCTGTACAGCTGTCGCGTCCGGTGTAGACACCGTGTCTGTGTGTGAGCAAAGAAAACGATCAGTATAAATATAACGATCAGTAGCCTATACTAAACATCGCACATCCTGCGATGTGACTATCGCGGATGCACACATCACGATATCGATGCTGAAACGATATATCGTGCAGCCCTAACAACAAATGAAACAAATTATAAATGCCGATTAAGCCTTTATGTTTTTGTCAAGAACTGTGTCTGGTGTTTACGGGCCATATCTCTACAGTATCTTAATCATGTGCGACACAAGTTAAGGGTAAAGCAACTTTAGTTTTTACTGAAAGAGAAATGAAGTCACAAAATCACATCCAATTGAAACAGATTTGTTTTTCAAAATCAAGATGAAGGCTTTCGCAACATCCAAGTGAACAGATAAGAAAACAAACATTTTTATTTTCCTTCAAAATAACGTGCATCAAAAAATCACGCACAATAAAAGAGATTTCAGAAACAGAAACCAAGCGACCAACAAAAAGATCAGGTTTGAACACCCGGTTAGTGAACAACACAAGAAAAGACTAACTGGGTGAGGCATAGAACAAAAGAAACATCAAAAAACAGAAAGAAGGAATTGGAGCGGTCTCATGGCCTCCTAGTCTCAATCAGACACACGGAAAGAGCCTCATTTCCAGAGTTTTCCCAAGTCCTGTGGAGCCCATGCTGAGGGCTACACGACTTTCTCTCCACAGTTTAGAGGAAAAACATCATTAAAAAATCATAAAACATTCAATTCCATTTCATTACGGTCTCTATGGAAGAATAGTAAACATGGAATGCAAATGCCTTTCACTCAAGATGATAAAACTGCCAGAAATACATTCAACATTTAATGAAAAAGTGGCTCTCGTACAAGAAATACTATGGGCAGGCGCTAACGGGCTCAACGACTTTAAGTCTTCATTGGTTTGTGTGCTTTTTTTTTTGCTCTCTTGCCTCTGATTCTAGGCTTTCCCCAGTTCTCATTAGTATCTACAGCTAATGCGCCACTGCTGAAAATAGCTGACAGGTAACAGCAGAGCAATTAACTTTTAAACTTTCTCTTTACCAGCAGAAGCCCGGGAGAGCCAGTGGTTTGCGCTGACGAAACCCCAGCCTAATGCAGCGACACCGACCCGGCAGAGTTCTGTCACTCAGAGCCGGCCTGAACCTCTTATGAAAGAGTGCTTTTCCATTCAGCGACAGTTCGCTGAAAAACCACATCAGTCAGGTTACTATAAGCACAAAAGAACTGCACCATACTCCAGCTCTTCTGAAGTCAAATATTAGCTTTGTGCAAAGTGCAAAGCACGGTTATTATCGTTAACTAAAACCATTTAAAAAACGGTTTTATTACTTGAATTAAAATGAACAATAACCAAAATAAAATATTAAACATTTAACATTTTATTTTATCTAGTTGCCAGTGGAACATTTCTAATTTTTGTTTAAAGTTGAAGTACCAAAATAACTAAAAATAAACTATTATATATACACTTAATAAAAACTATTTATAAAAAGAACTAATACAAATGAAGAAAAAAAAATACTAAAAGGTAAAAATTTAAATGAAAACAGAAAATATATATTTTTAAATTTAACTCAAAATATTAACAAAAATATAATAGAATGTCAATTATATTAAAATAACACTGGTGCAAAGATGTATGGTGTAAAGTGATATTTACTAAAATCATATTTGCAGTAATGGTGCCTAGTTTTATTGCACCAAGTTATTTTATTTCAACTACTTGCCAATGCAATATTGAAATAAACACTAAAATAATAATAAATAAAAATTATTAAAACTTTAAAATTGAAATGAAAACAGAAAATATAAAAATAAAATCAAATTGAAAATATTAACAAAAACTAACAATATTAAACACTGGTGCAAAGACGTAAAGTGAGCACCATGTAAAATGAAATTATATTTGCAAAAATTGTGCCTAGTTTCATTGCACCAGGTTATTTTATTTTAATATTTGTTATTTTACTTGTAGAAATAAAAAAAGACAAAACACAACAAAATAACTACAACTTTAAAATTAGAATCATAACAAAATGAACAAAAGTAACGATTCAAAATATTAACAAAAACTATTAACAGTATATCAATGATGTAATAACACTGCTGGAAAGACCAAAAGTGAGTGCTATTCACAATATTTACTGTAATCTTGTTTGCAAAAATGGTATCTTGTTGCACTGCACCAGGTTTTGACGGCAATGGTGCCAAAAACAATTGATTCTCGTGAACATGTGGAATGGAGAACAACTTTGTTTGATCGTTTCCTCACACAAAGTTATCCATGACTTGCGTATGGTGCTTTTTTGGTGTTTTTGTCCTTTTTGAAGCTCGTCAGATATGAAACTATGACCTGTTGTTGTATGGCAAGAACCAGGTGAAGATTTTTCAAAGATTCAGGTACAAAGTATAGACAGGTTTCGAAGGACGCGAGGATGAGTAAATAATTTTCATTTTTTGGGTGAACTGTCCCTTTAACTCCCTATGTGATGGGCTCTGCGGGGAATCTCTCTTCCCGCATCTTCAGAGATGAATTTTAGTCTTTGGTTTCCTCTGACTGCTCTCTTCAAGGTGGCACATGTCTGACGGTCTTTGATCGCTTTTTCTCCCTCCCTCTTGTCTTTAAAAGAGTTTCTAATTTTATAGTTTCCTCTCTCAGAAGCAGCAGATTGTGTGACCTCTGTCACATCATTCTTCTGTTTTTTTCCCTCGCTCTCTTCCTCTTGCTCAATCTGTTCTTGCTGTGGTGAGGAAGATACAGCAGATGATGGATGTGTTTACACTGGAAGAACATTTCCACGGCTGCACTCAGTCAAACCATCACAACTCTAGTCTTCACGGAAATCCTACCCTCATCTTCCTCCTCTTTGAAGTTCTCGTTCACTAATCACATGCACACATGTATTAGTGCGTAAAGCCTGTGTGCAAATGCTTACATGTTTCAATTGATTTGCACATACATATTTTTCATTTAGGATAAAATTTAGAACCAACCCAAACCACATATTCGCTAATTAAAAATTTGACACAATATTTGGTTCAAAAAATGTAAAAAATTTGGGGTCAGTGGGGTTTTTAATTATTAGTTTTGTTCTGCAAAGATGCATAAAATTGATCAAAAGTGAGAGTAAAGACATTTGTAACGTGACAAAACATTCTATTTCACATAAAAGCTGTTCTTTTGAACATTCTATTCATCAAAGAATCCTGAAAAATTAAATGCATCAGTTTCCACAAAAATATTCAGCAGCACAACTGTTTTCAACATTGATAATAATCAGAAATGTTTCTTGAGCAGCAAATCAGTATATTAGAATGATTTCTGAAGATCATGTGACACTGAAGACTGGAGTAAAGATGCTGAAAATTCAACTTTTGAAATCACAGGAATAAATTACATTTGAATATATATTTGAATAGAAAACAATTATTTTAAATAGTAATAATATTTCATTTTTTGTATTTTTAATCAAATATATGCAGCCTTGGTGAGCAGAAGAGACTCTTAAAAAAATATTGTACCAACCCCAAACCTTTGAACAGCAACAATTTTTTATTGGAAATAATAAAATTATGGCCTCTGCAGATGTCTGAACTGAGCACTGAATATCCACTGACCCTAAAATTGCCCCTGCTCTCCTGCAGCTGTAAACCTGATCACCATTAGAGCCTTGGGAGCCCGTTATTGGCTTTTAGAGCATATACTTAAAGCCCTCTCTCGCTGTCATAACGTTATGGGTTAACACAGTTCAGTGGGATGCTCTAATTCAATGCGTCCTTCCATCTAACACACATGATGGCCCTATTATTAGACACTTGCTGCTGAGATGGTATGCCCAATTACCCAGGAGTCTGCACTCGGCTTGTGTGAAAGAGTGTGTGTGTCCTGCAGGCCTTTGTGAATCAGCTCTGATGTCCTGATGACCCGTAAATGCTGGCTCTGTCACGTCAACAGGAGCTGCTCGTTCAAGTGTGCTGTGATGCACCAAAGGCCTTTGCTTACTGGGCACACATAGAAATTACAAGTGGAGGTTAAAGGGTTAAATGTTCCTATATGCTCTATAGGTCCACTTTGGTTCACCAAAATGTTCCAAGGAATCCAAGTCTATAATGTTGCTTTGAAGTCAAGTCAAAAAGATAGTATTTTGGAGTTGAATGTACATAAGGCCACCACAAAGTCGGAATTTTGAGTGGGTAAACTGAACTTTCTTTAAAGGGGTCATAGGATGCCCATTTTCCACAAGTTGATGATTCTTTAGGGTCTTAATGAAAAGTCTGTAACATAGTTTGGTTAAAATTTCTCAATGGTAGTGTAAAAAACACTTTTTTTACCCCGTCAGAAACAGCTCTTTTCAGATCAAGCCGTTTTTGTAGCATTTTCCTTTAAATGTTAATGACCTCTGCTGACCCCGCCCCTCTCTGAGAGACTGTTTACTTTAGCTGCATTCATCGTGAAACTTGCTAATTAGCACATTATTAGGAAAGGCGATTTGCAAAGATTCATTACAAAACATTATACTCACTTCTTCTGTAGATGAGGCTGGATCATGAATGATTCGCGCGAACATAGATGCATTTATGTAGATGGCGGCGCATTCCCTTCAGAAGCAATGTAATCCACTGCGAGTTCAGCGGCTCAGATGTCGGGAGTAAACCCTTTAAAGGAATGCTTCACCAAAAATTCGAAAAAACTCGCTGAAAATACTCACTCTCAGGCCATGCAAGATGTAGATGAGTTTGTTTCTTCATCAGATTTGTAGAAATGTAGCATTACATCACTTGTTCACCATTGGATCCCCTGCAGTGAATGGGTGCCGTCAGAATGAGAGTCCAAACAGCTGATAAAAACATCACAATAATCCACAAGTAATCCACACCACTCCAATCCATCAGTTAATGTCCTGAGAAGTGAAAAGCTGTGCGTTTCTAAGAAACAAATCCATCTTTAAAGGGGTCATATGATGCCCATTTTCCACAAGTTGATATGATTCTTTAGGGTCTTAATGAAAAGTCTGTAACATAGTTTGGTTAAAATTTCTCAATGGTAGTGTAAAAA
>NW_015645553.1:384393-386789 GCF_001515625.1 Sinocyclocheilus rhinocerous
TTTAATCTGGTTAAATGTTTTCCCCTTTTTCAAATCGAGCCGATCTCAGATGCCTGTCTGTGTGACGTCACACAGACAGGCATCTGAGATCGGCTCGATTTGAAAAAGGGGAAAACATTTAACCAGATTAAAAAAAAAAAACACTGGGTGGATTTTTATCATTATATGGTGGTTGTGTACACACACTGCCAACACACATTTCAGTTCAAACAACTTGTAAAAGTGCACGTAGCATCATATGACCCCTTTAAAGGAATGCTTCACCAAAAATTCGAAAAAACTCGCTGAAAATACTCACTCTCAGGCCATGCAAGATGTAGATGAGTTTGTTTCTTCATCAGATTTGTAGAAATGTAGCATTACATCACTTGTTCACCATTGGATCCCCTGCAGTGAATGGGTGCCGTCAGAATGAGAGTCCAAACAGCTGATAAAAACATCACAATAATCCACACCAGTCCATCAGTTAATGTCATGTGAAGTGAAAAGATGCGTGTCTTTAAGAAACAAATCCATCATTAAGATGTTTTTACTTCAAACCGCTGCTTCCGGCTAAAATACGAGTATATAATCCATAATACTTCCTCCGGTGAAAAAGTCTTGTCTGAATCAGGTGAGAAATATGCACAGATCAAGCACAGTTTACAAGCAAAAACAGTCCAAAACAGCTCTAAACAAATATGTTGGTGGATTTTCATTTGAGACAATATGACTTTTTATTCACTGGAGGAAGCGTTATTATTGATAGAGGACTTGTATTTTAGCCAGAAATGACAATTTAAAGTTATAACGTCTTGATGGATTTGTTTCTTACAAACATGCAGCTTTTGGCTTCAAAAGACATTAATTGATGGATTACTTGTGGATTATTGTGATGTTTATATCAGCTGTTTGGACTCTTATTCTGACGGCACCCATTCACTGCAGTGATGTAATGCCAATTTTTTCTAATAAAGAAACAAACTCATTCACATCTTATATGGTCTCAGGGCGAGTACATTTCAGCAAATTTTCATTTTTGGGTGAACTATTCCGTTAAGCCCTGCGTTTGTTTACCCATTCATTTTACGATCCTATGATGATTCGGCCAGTTCAGTGATTCTTTCTTTATCAAAAGAGCTCATTGTAGTCTGGGAATTGGTAAACATTACTTTGGTTCTTAGCAGAAACCGCAAAAAAAAAAAAAAAAAAACTTGTTTAGGCAATGCATCAAACAAAGATCACACCTTTAATGTAAATCTAATGCAGCATTTCTCAAACTCATCGCTGCATATTTTAGATCTCCCTTATTTAACATACCTGATTCTACTGATTAGCTCATTAGCTCATCAAGAGCATCCGTGACCTGAATTAGGCGTCAAATAATCCAAAACATGCAGTCTTGTGGGGTTCTGCAGGAAAAGGATTGAGAAATACTGAACAAAAAGCTATACCTGTAGCCATGGCCTAGTGGTCATTCGGGAAGCTCAGATTATTTCAGTCTATCTTTCCCCTTGCCCTCTCTCTAGTTCTATAAATAAAAAAAATAGGAAAAAGCCCCAAAAAATCTTATGCAATAAAGCATGCAACATACTGACTGATTCGCCTCAGCCTTTCCAAAGTATGAAAACGATTTATAAACGTGCTTGAGGGTTCAGACCAGCTCTAGGTAGATGTAATGTGGGTGTCATGTTCCTGAAATCTTTCTGTTTAGTTTGGCAGATCTTCCACACCCTGTGGTACTTTATCTGAATATGGGTAGCTGATGCATAATATGGCACCTACCCAGATTAACTTTTTAAATTAAGAAA
Organism: Sinocyclocheilus rhinocerous; assembly: GCF_001515625.1. Classification (NCBI taxonomy): domain Eukaryota; kingdom Metazoa; phylum Chordata; class Actinopteri; order Cypriniformes; family Cyprinidae; genus Sinocyclocheilus; species Sinocyclocheilus rhinocerous. The sequence continues at coordinate 386,184 of NW_015645553.1, forward strand.
GATTTGAACACAAATGCGAGTTTGTATGTGAATATGGAAAACTACCTCAGTCCTGAAACTATTTAGCCCTCGGTTAACATTATCGAATAGCCTGTGTGGCATATGACATCATCTAAAAAGGAAAGTCGCTTCAGAAGCGGAGAAATTTTTATTACATTTTAGTGGAAGATTTGAATTATACAATACACCTTGTTTTTTTTAGAATTCCATGCATGGATAAATCATTAACAAATTTGACCAGGAACATGAATTTAGAAAAAAATAATGAGATATGAAGTCATGATTGCTATATATATAAAGCCACAATTGTCAGATATAAAGTCACAATTAGAAAAAGTAGATGAAATTGTAAGATGTAAAATCACAATTATGAAAAATATATGTAACTGATAGATTACAAAAAAAGATGCAGATGCAAGATATAAAGTCAGAATTGTAAGATATAAATTTGACTAATTTATTTTCGACCTCTGTTAACGGATTTAAACTATTATATTGGCTTTTCATTTTTTGTATCTCTCTGATTGAATAGCATCAATAAAAAGAGTTAAAGGGGTCCTATTATGCTCTTTTACAAAGTCTTGATTTTGTTTTGGGGGTGTACTA
>NW_015645553.1:388235-391784 GCF_001515625.1 Sinocyclocheilus rhinocerous
TTTTTCTGTATTGCTTTATTGCATTTAAATGTTCAGTTATTTTTGTTATAAGAAAAGTTTTTAAACCTGTTATACTGTATTATGACAGCACTTTCTTTTAACTTAATTTCAATACCGTGATAATACCGTATACCAAAAAATAATACTATATCAAATAATATCATATTGTATTATATACAAATTACTATAAAAAATAATAATTATGATAATAATGATTACTATTGCTATTATTATTGTTACAAATATTATGCATCAAACAGAATAAGAAATATATTACCATTGCCATTCTATTGTACTGTAAAATAGAGTTTAATATATTGAATATTCTGTAAAAAAAATAATTCAAAACATTACTTATTTAATAAAATCAATAATATCAAACAATAATAAAATATTTTATTTTACAGCACAATAATAAAATAATTAATTTTTTTTACAGCTGTAAAATAACAATACCAATATTATAGAAATAATAGTCTTAATTTCTTAATTTTCAAACATTAAACCCTTTGGCAAAAAACAACAGGAATCTCTTAAAGCTCCTTTGTTGGCAAAAAGTTTATAAACCAGTCTCATTAAAAATCTGGGGTGCGTTTCCCAAAAGCAACTATGGTTGCAAGTTCCGTCGTTACCAATAGAGTTCAATGGAAGTAACGACCACAGTTAGCTAACGATGCTTTTGGGAAACGCACCCCTGGTTGGTGCATGTTGTATTCCCAAATGCATGTTTATAAGCGACCCAAACTCACAACACTCACAGAGATGGAGTTTGTGTGGAGCAGCATTTACTGTGAAACGAATTGCTGAGATCCTAAAAACACCAGATTATGAGCTGCTCATGTGTAAATGAACACCCTGCAGTGCTTCACTCCAAAACATGCAGTGCATAATAATTTATAATAATTATATACTTTATGAGTATCTTATTTACTTATGCTTCACTGAAGAGGTGAAAACCTTTGTACAAGTGAATGTTTGTGCATGTAAGCGTGTGATTGAGGGCCTCACATGTTGTGTGGCTGCAGAGCTGCAGACTGGGTAAGCAGAGAGGGCGGGCAGCTCATGAACAGGCTCTGAGCTCGACCAATCAGCTCCTCGTACGGCAGATCCTGAGGCATCTGAGACAGCAGGTGATGAACGCTGGCCATATCACACTCGCTGCTCTTCACTTCCTTCTGTCTGTACAACACAATCTGATGAGAGAGAGACACTCTGTTAGTCTCAGCGTCAGACGGGCCGCCCACAGTCCATTCACTGACCGTCTGATGCGTACTGCATAAAACTGACAATTCAATCTGATCGACTGGCTTTATTCAAGTATAACAGTCCACTGGGACACAAATGTTGTGTTAAAAATGTTAAAATTACACTTCTGAGGAAGAATTTCATTGAAGTAGACAAAGGTTCATAACTTCAAATATGTGAAAAATATAAAAGAATAGATTTTTAATCACTTAGTAGCATGTAATCTAGACATCCATGAACAGAACAATATATTTCACTGTGACATAATCAGGTTTGATCAGGTTAAAAAGAAAAACAAGAAATCAATGTGAAAACCGAAAGTACTAAACAAATTAGCCAAAACTTTGTGCAGAACCCCATTTATGCCTTATTTATTTGGTTCTAACAGTCGTCAAATTTTTGTTTTTGTTTTTTTTGTTTTATGCATACAAGCGAGTCATTCTGTTTGATTTATACTTACATTTTTTTAAATTTATGTTTAAAAAAGAAAAAATAATAAATTATAAAAAATAATAAATACTATAAAATAATATAAAAAACAATACAAAAATAATTATTAATCTTAATTCAAGATATAATCTCTGAAAATAAGTCTTAATATATTTAATATATAAGACAACTTTATTTCACAAATTATTATGTTTTGAGGATAAGACAATTGAAATTTGAAATGATTGTAATCATTTAAAATTTGTAATTTGTAAATAAATTATAATACACAAAAAAACACTAACTGTAAATTACTTTGAGAAAAAAAGCGTAAGGAATCGTATTGCATTTTATTTTTAACTTTTTGTAAGTTCATTTCATTTCATTTATTTTATTTTACTTGCTTTTTCTTGTTTTAAGCAACAAAAAAAGTAAACATTTGTTAGACTTGAATTAGAATTAGAAATTTTATTTTTCTTAACCCTTTGGCAATGTTTTTTTTTTTCTAATTTAAGACATTTTCAAAAGACAAGTCCGTAAAACAAGTAAATGTCTTGTTTCTTCTGTGCAGATAGTTTTACTTATAAAAAAAAAAAAAAAAAAAAGGGACTAATTGTAAATTTACATGTTGCTCACACAGTCTCTTCCAGTCTAAGTGGGTGATTCTCGGTGAGAATAAGATACATTTTGGACCAAAACTAAACCGTTTCCTTCACTTACAAGCAAACAGCAATGAGCTGCCTGTAAGGACTAACCGTAAAATACACCTGAGTTCACAGATGTTCACTACAGCTGATCAGATGGACTCCATCATGGGTGTCTACAGTCCATCCCAGCACAGGTCAAATAAGACCAGAGCTACTACCTAACAAGCAGGATGAACTACATTTCCTGCTGGCTTTCTTATCCTGACTTCAAACGGCCGCTGGCCCCCTTTGCTTTCACGGTTGTCTCCAGCAGGGGAGCGGCTCGTGGAGACAGAAGAAAGAGGCACAAACACGCAGCCTTCCACACAAACCTCTGGTGAATTCATTAGAGTTGTTTAATTAACTGATCCCCTTACAACAAAGTGCCCTCGATTCCTGCATCAGATGAGGAAGGAGTGGAAAAATAAAGAAAATTATTCTCCTCTCTTTGGAGCCACGTTTGTTATTGTTGTGCTGATGAATTAGCGAGCGCCTAAATAAGTGAATTAACAAATACGGAGGCAAAACATGGTAAACAACATCCTCTTTAGGATTACAAAAGCTTGTGTATAGCCTGAGGGGTTATACGACGTGGAGGATTGCTCTACACTCTCATTACTGCCTGAAATTTCAATGTAATCATGGGAAAACTATAAACTACTGTTCATAGCAAAAGAGTGCCATTCTTGAGGATAGAGACAGTTTTTTTAAGGTTGGACAAGTCAGATGGACACATACAGCCCTTAATTACTTAATTAAAAATAATTAATTTATTTAATTATTTTATAAAGGACCTGTTTAGAGATCACACGTAAACGAGTAAATCAACACTGGCAATCTGATGAGATGTAATATTACCAGTAAAGACCAAGGTTGTTATTGTTAACTAAAACTAAAAACTATGAAAAATTATTTTCAGTAATTGAAATAAAGCTGAAATAAAATATAATTATCAAATAAAAAAAACTTAAACTTAAATGAAAACTAGAAATGTTGCCTTTGCAACCAACTGAAATACTTTTAAGTTGAAGTATTAAAAATGTCAAAAACTGAAATAAAAATAAATTAAATCTAAATATAATATTAATATTAATAATAATAATCATTATTATTATTAATTTAATTATTTAATAATGTTTATTTAATAAAAAATAATTATTTAATTATTTAATAATAATTATTAACTATT
>NW_015645553.1:392645-394557 GCF_001515625.1 Sinocyclocheilus rhinocerous
TTAATATTAAAAACTTTTTTAAAAAATGAAATGTTGCCTTGGTGTCTATCTGCAATGAAAAAGTTTATGTTTATGAATATAAATTACTAAAACTGAAACAAATATAAACAAAAACTAAACAGGAGAAATAATCATAATAATACATATCATATTCATATTTTTATATGTATCATTAATTATAATAATAATAATAATAATAAAATATTAGATGAAAACAAACAAATAAAATTAGAAGTTGAAATAAGTTAGTAATTTAGTAGTAAAAAGTTAGTAAGTTAGTAGTAAAATTACTAAAACTAAAATAAATTAATATTTGGCCTTGTATTTTTTATAAATGTGATGCTCATCTCAATACTGTGCCATTTTAAAAGAAAAAACATGCTTAGTGTGCCTTGCCAAAAAATAGTCAAATTGGACGGATGAAACCAAACTAAAGCGCTTCTCATCCAGGCAGATGAAGAAGACAGCACAGTGTTTAAAGGTCATTTCCAATGATTGACATCATGGAGTTCAGCAGTATTTGGTGCTAATGTGTGAACAGTATCTTAACAGTAAAAAGATGAAAAGCTGTTGCTAGTGTGAACAGCATATATGGTGTATTTACCAGCAAAGTCAATCTGACCATTTTACGGTAATTTAAATGGGAAAGTGGCTTTTTCAGCATCTTGTGACAGGATTGTTGAGTTTTAAGGACGCCCAGTCAAGTTAAAAATAGTTTTAAAGACCCTTCAGTCCTTCTCTCTCACGAACACTGAAAAGGTCAAAACGCAGCACTGCCTCGACGTCCTTGAGAGGCTGGAGATGGAGCGACTAAAGTACAGACCACAGAGACTCTCCTCCTTACCACAGCAGCGAAGTAGATGGCCATGAGTGGGTGAGATGCCAGGAAGAAATCATAGAGCCGCAGAACGTGCCGGAAATCTGACAGGACGTAACCGTACCATGTGATCAGCCAGCTCAGGGCGAAGATGGTGCCCACCTCAGACCTGCAACACAAAGACAATCGGTTATTAGCTCTCATCTGTTAACATTAGTCAATGGATTAGAAAACATGAACTAACAATGTGTAACAATATGTTTTACAGCATTTATTAATCTATTAGCAATTTTATTTAATTAATTAGCAATTTATTGATTAATCCATAAGTAATTTCATTAGTAATGCATTAATCTATTAGGATTTTAAAAAATATTAGTAATCTATTTATTTTATTAGTAATGAATTAATCAATTAGCAGTTTTCTTTAATTAATTAGCAATTTATTCATTAATCTATTAGTAATTTTATTAGTAATGCATTAATCTATTAGGATTTTTTTAAAACTTAGTAATTTATTAGGTATTTTATTAGTAATGCATTAAGCTGTTAGTAATTTAAATTAATTTATTAGTAATTCATTCATTAAACTATTAGTAATTAAACTATTATTTTATTAGTAATGCATTAATCTATAAATAATCTTAAGTTATTAGCAATTTATTAATTAATCTATTAGTAATTTATTGGTTAATTTATTAGTAATTGTATTGGTAATGTATTATCCAAGTCATTTTTAGTAAGGTATTAATTTCTTAGTCATTCCAATTTACTAGTAATTTATTTTATTAGTAATAATGAAATAAAGTTAAAAATTCTATTGTTCATTGTTTCTTCATTCATGTTAGTTCACAGTGCATTAAAAATTATTAACAGATACAACTTTTGATTTGAAAAATGTATTATTAAATGTTAAAATTGAGATTGAGGTTATTAAATGCTGTAGACGTCCTGTTCATTTCACACATACATTATATATATATATATTTATATACACATACATATACATACATATATATTTATATACACATACATATACATACATATATACATTTACACACACATACATATATATATATATATATATATATATAT
>NW_015645553.1:395556-420971 GCF_001515625.1 Sinocyclocheilus rhinocerous
AAAACGCAACGCGAGTCTCTGTTCTCTCTGCAATCTCTGATGTAATCAGCCTGGTTTCCTTTATATTAGCGCTGTTTTGGACGGATTGTTTGAATGCATTCGCTTACTGGATCATTGGACTGAAAACTTTCCCGGAGTTTAGCAGCTTAAAATGATCTAATCGCAGATTAGTAGCAAAATTGGGTTAAAGGGTTAGAATAGAAATTGTGCTTCAGTAATTTTGCGTTAATTGCGTTAAATTATTTTAACGCATTAAGGATTGTAAAATTAATATATATATATATATATAAAAATATAAATAAACATTTTTATTTAAATTTTTGCTTTATTTAAACTACATGTAAATGAGAAACACTTCTTCTGCATTGTTTGCCAACACTGTTTCAGAGCACATGCTTATATTTGAAGAAATATATATAATCAGCCCCAGTAACTGAGGTTTGTGACCGTCACAGAAGCACAAAAACTAGCATTAAGCATGTATAACGGGGCAGCGCACTTGCATGCGTCATGTAGAGTATGTATCCGGCTTAAGTAAACACGCTCAATGGCAACATGACCTTTGAAAGGGCCTATAATCTGTGAAATCGACATTCAAACATGACAGGACTCAGCAGAGCTCCCGTGAATCCTCCTGAAACTCCTCTAAAAACCCACCCAAGCATTTAGCACGTGCAAAACACAGGAACACATGTCTGACACATTCATTAATCCCCGTCACTGATGTCACTGATATTCCATGCGAGCAATTTAACGCTGCTGTAGGCCTTTTCTCCACCCTGTAAATGTGCTGCTAGGTCACGAGTACATGTAAGACGAGAACAAAAGTGACCTGCCAATGGACTTTACCAGCCACAGATTTTTATTCATTAATTTTACCAGCCACGAAACTGTATGCGCATTACTTCATTTTAAAAAAGGCAGAGAAAATTGGGGAAACACATCTACGTAACAAATATAAATATTTATTTTTACTTTTTTTATTTTTTAATTATTTATATTTATTTATTTAATGCTTTTAAACATTTAAACCACAGAGCTTTTATTTTAATGGAAAACCAGAGGAACTTCTCTTTTGAAATGCTTCCTAATGCTTTGAGATGTAAACATTAGAATTCTAATTTTACTGTAAAATAACATTATTTTTATTACGCAATTTTACAGTTTATTTTACAGTTTAATTAAAACATTTAATACAACTTATTTTGTTTAATATTTTTATTACATAATAATTACAATAAAATGATAATAAATTATGCAATAATAAATCATGACAATTATTCTTTTATAGTCATATTTAATTGGTCCCAAGCTGTGGAAATTTGGTTTATGAAAACTGGAAATGAAAACTGAAAAAAAGTGGAAAGATATATTTTGTACATTTTATTGTACATTTCTATTGTCTTTTCATTGCCCTACAGGATTTCACAAATAAATATTTTCTCAACAAAAAAAAAAACCCGTTTGGTTGTGTTGCTGCCTTATTTTAAATTGCTTTGGATTACTTTTTTTCCCCACATCAAACTACACTCCATACACCATAATGGCAAAGCAAAAAACAGGTTTTTAACATCTTTGCAAATTTATTAAATAAAAAACTTAAATGATTCCATTGCATAAGTATTATCTGGGACAGTCGAAATTTAGCTCAGGAGCATTAACATTGCTTGTAGATGTTACTACACTTTGAGTGAAGTTAACCTGTGGCAAATTAATTTGAATGGGTATGATTTGGAAAGGCACACACCTCAATAAAAGTTGAAAATGCATATCAGATCAAAAACCAAGCCCTGGTTTAAAATTAAATTAAATTAAATTAAAATATTTTTTTCTTTTGTAGAGCTCAGAAACAGGATTGCATCAAACCACACATCTGGGTAAATTTCGCTGCATTGAAGGGTCACAGAAGAATGTAGTCTCTGTTACCCTTAATGGAAGAAGTTTGAAACAACCAGGACTATTCCTAGAGCTGAACTGAGCAATTGATGGAGAAGGGCCTTGTCTAGACTGGTGACCAAGAACCTGATGGTCACTCTAGTTGAGCTCCATGATCATATGTGGAGATAGGAGAAATCTATAAGAGGACAAACATCACTGCAAATAGTGTTAATTTTGTCAGCTATTTTCAATTTGAGTCTTAGTCCCGTGTTAAATGTCCTTGTTAGTTTTTATCGTATTTAGTCAATTTTATCCTATTTAGTTTTAGTCGACTAAAAGTCTCAACATTTTAGTCTAGTTTTAGTCAAAGAAAATCTAAAGTATTTTAGTCTAGTTTTAGTCAATGAAAACTTGACATTTTAGCAATCAGATTATTATTAATTAACCGTACAGCAGTATTCATTTTGGCAGATTTTAGTTAACATATTTAGTCAACCTTGTCCTGTTTTTGTTTCGTCAAGTTTAAGTCAATGAAATGTATGAACATTTTAGTAAGGTTTTAGTCAAATCTTAGTCACATTTTTGTCATGCTGTATAATGGTTAACCCTTTGGGGTCGACAAACGCGGATACGCGTTTTGTGGCATCTTCTCTTGATAACACCGAAAAGAACTTAAATTACACTTTCAGTTTTGATCTTACAGATAAGAGCAATACATCAATCAAATCTGTAAACGGTCTACTTTTATTTGTATACACACATAATAACAACAAAACTTTGTGCATTTATAAAATAAAGAAAACAAACAGGGTGCGCTGTCTGCCGCCTTGGTCTGCGTGATCTTTATTTAGAAACGCGTCATTAAAATGAACTGTAACTCAGCAAATACTCAACAAAGAGCATTTTAGCAATCAGATTATTATTAATTAACCGTACAGCAGTATTCATTTTGGCAGCCATTTTTAATTTAGTCTTAGCAAAGTCCTTTTAAGACAAGTCATGTCACTCGGTGGCCATCTTTGAAACGCCTCTCGGCCATGCAAGTGCAACTCCTATCTCTTTGAATAAGGAAATATCAAATTCTCCAAAACTGTTCACTAAGCTTACGATTAAATTTCATATTTGAAACCACCAAAGAAATCTGACAACAACTGTGTCATAAATGTTGTTACTTTTGCTCAAATAGCGTTATAAAAAGCTTATTTTTCAGGCTAGATCAGCCAGTGCGCATGCGCAGTCCTAAGCGCACGTCTCAAAACGCTGACCGTTTCTATAGCAACCGGGACTTCTAACGGCAGCTGCAGTGACGCGCTGACTTTACCGATTAGCAATTGGCTCTTTCATTCAGAAGGCGGGGTTTCCTGCGATTCAGCGGCCATATTGAGCATTGCATTCTTCCCCGTTCAGAACTATAGGAGTGACACGTCTTGGGTATTCTATAGTCTTTGGTCTTAGTCTTACTCAAATGTACATTTTAATTATCATATTTAGTCAACCTTGTCCTGTTTTTGTTTCGTCAAGTTTAAGTCAATGAAATGTATGAACATTTTAGTAAGGTTTTAGTCAAATCTTAGTCACATTTTTGTCATGCTGTATAATGGTTAACCCTTTGGGGTCGACAAACGCGGATACGCGTTTTGTGGCATCTTCTCCTGATAACACCGAAAAGAACTTAAATTACACTTTCAGTTTTGATCTTACAGATAAGAGCAATACATCAATCAAATCTGTAAACGGTCTACTTTTATTTGTATACACACATAATAACAACAAAACTTTGTGCATTTATAAAATAAAGAAAACAAACAGGGTGCGCTGTCTGCCGCCTTGGTCTGCGTGATCTTTATTTAGAAACGCGTCATTAAAATGAACTGTAACTCAGCAAATACTCAACAAAGAGACATGAGAGATATATCTATAGAAAGCTTGACATGTCTACTTTTAAACTAAGCAAGTCTTATCGAAAGCAAATATTCTGTGATAAAGTAATCCATATGAAACCAACGTGATGTCCAGTCTTTCACATCTCCCTTCATTATATCTAATTCGACCACGCCCACGCGCTGAGAGCGCTATAGATATTATAATCATCCACGTGAAGCGCGTGGCGTGTAAACGCCCACATCACAGCAAACAAAGCAGCAACACCTCAAGTTTTTTTAATTTTACTGTTCGCGTCGCGCTGAGCGGAATAATACAGAATTCACCTCAAGAAGCTTTGGATTACCTCAGGAAAAAACAATGCAGCGGCTTGATCCAGCAGTGATCATAAACATGAGTAAGTCTTTTTTTATTAACCTACTTGTATTAGTTTTCACATAACTTGTACACATTTTACTAGTTAGACTTTCTCCAAACTATAATTCCTGACTAAATGTATAATCAAGTGAAACATTATGAAGTTTCATTCACAGCATCTAAATGTCACGATGCCAGGATGTTTTTTTTATGTTCTATAACAGACAGAAATACGATATAAAAGTAATATGAGTTATAATGTTACTAGCCTAATGCAGTAACTAAATCAGCATACTATCATCTCAAAAACATTGCAAGAATTAAATGTTTTGTTTCCAGTCAAGACTTGGAGAAACTTGTTCATGCCTTTATCACCAGCAGGGTGGACTATTGTAATGGTCTCCTCACCGGCCTTATGCCTAGACTATATGGTAATATTATTTGTGGTTGATAGTGTTAAAATGTAGTTTCTTTGTTATTGGCATTCTGTTTTCTCATGAAGTATGCATACTATACTAAGGTACTGTGGGGAAAAAATGCTTACAATTGTTTATAAAATTATTTTAGGACTGAATACACCACTCTTGCCTTCACCTGTATCTCTCACAGTAAGGGGACGCTCGTTCAGTTTTCAACTCCATTCAGAATCTTAGAGTAAGTGTGCATTCACTATTTTACAGATGTTACTTTCATTTGATTTATTTACTGCATGGTAAAATATGTTTGCTATGTGGTAATTGTGTTCTTTGTTTCGATAAATTAGTACTAGTATCAGTGAACATCATAATAATGTTAATAATGTAGTTTGTGTAAACAGCATGCTTGCTTTTTTATTTCAGATGTGAGAATAACAGTGTAAAAGAACCTGTTGCAAAGAGAGCCAAAGCAAATAAGCAGCCCACTCGGTCATGGAAACCAGAGACTGAAGTTGACATGTTCCACAGGCTCTGAGATTCCTGCCCCGCACAAGAACCTGGACCACAGCTAAGACCATGTGATGCACACACTCCCATGAGTTATTTTATGTGATAGTTATATGTATTCTAAATAAACTACAAACAAAAAATAGATACATTTCTTTTTTCCTCATATTCTTTCTTGTAGCAATTCCCTCTCAGTCACACACCTGACTGAAAGGCTCATTATGCGGGCCTTTGTCTTCTCAGGTGTGAATCACAGCATTACGCATGATAGTTGACGCCCCCTCGCATATTCCTTTTCTACACAAAATATGTCTTAGAAAATTTAAATCAATTTATTGTTTTCTGTGAATGAGTGAGTAAGATGATTTTCACGTAATTTTGAAGCAAAAACTCTAGACTTCAAGATCAGTTCTCAATAGTCTTGTGAACAAATGTTCTGTATGTGTTTTATGGCCTTATTTCAGTGACTTTAAAATTTTAGTTTTTCACTAAGCACGCATAAACGTTGTTTTCTCAAAAACACAATCACATACATACATGCTGCCCACATATTATTGTAGCCCAGTTTGTGCTGATTATGGTGCTACTAAACTTAGCCATTAAAATGTGTATTAGCAACTGAAAAAAATCACAAATGTCAGGACATGTCAAAACTTCTCCGGGGCCAAAAACACCCTCGGACCCCAGAGGGTTAAACTGATAAAAAATTATTTTTGCCCAAATTTATAATCGTAATGATTGTTGTTATTTGAGAAATTTACTTTTGCATTTCAGGTATTGCACTTTCACCAGTAAGCAGCACAAATCAATAGATTGTGGACTCATGGTGTATTTTACCTCATCTAGTGTACTGATTTATTATAGGCTTTTTATTACATAAATTAATACCAAAGACTTATGCAATCTCTCTGTCTACATTATGAAAACAGCTAAAACAAACGAAAAACATAACAGTTAAATTCCTAGTAATTCCACTAATTGCAATAGCCTATTTCTCTATTAAAACAACAGCGATTGAGTAAGTGTATTTATTCAGCGATCACAATCGCAAACAATATAGTCGAGGTCTCATGACAGAACACAGACCGGCTGAGTGATGCTTTCATTTAGATCGCTAAACTCCAGCTTGTTTGTCGGTGTTTTCAGATCATCGTCGGCGGCGCTTCCGCAATGAGGAGCGAGCGCGTGCGCATGGTTGCCAGATTGCTTAAAATAAGCAAAACACCGGGCAGAAAATGTATCCTTGTAACAGCAAAAATCTGATTCGGGGATTTTAACTCTTGATATCTGGCAACCGCACTCATGAGCGCTCGCATGTAGAGCAGTCCGCAATAACATTTTGTCTCCTTTTTTTGACGAAAATAAAGAGGTTTTTGATAAAGTTTTTATTTTTTTGAATACATTTTAGTCTCGTCTTATTTCGTCAACGAAATTGCATGTTGATATAGTCATAGTTATTGTTTATTGACCTTACTGTCATCTCGTCTTCGTCTCATCTTAGTCATGGGAAAAAAGCTTGTCAACAAACATTTTTCATCATAGTATTCGTTAACGAAATTAACACTAACTGAACCACTCCACCGATCTGGGCTTTATGGCATTGTGGCCAAACTCAATGCTCTCCTCAGCACCTAAAGGACCCTCAGACTCTGAGAAACAAGATTATCTGGTCTGATGAACCTCAATTCCAAGCATCATGTTTGAAGGAAACCAGGCACTGCTCATCACCTGCAGAATACCATCCCAAAATTAAAGTGTGCTGGTAGCAGCCTCATGCTGTGGGGATGTTTTACAGCGGTAGGGACTGAGGGACACATCAGAGTAGAAGAAAAGCTCAATGCACCAAAATATAGAGATAGCCTTAATGAAAACCCAGTCCAGAGCATTCAGAACCTCAGACTGAGCAGAAGGTCTACCTTCCAACAGGACAATGAACCTAAACACAGTAAGAGTGGCTTATAGACAACTCTGTGAATGTACTTGAGTGGCCCAGCTAGAGCTTGAACCCAATCAAATATTTCTGGAGAAACCTGAAAATGTGCATCTGCACCCATCCAACCTGACAGAGCTTGAGAGGTGAAGAGGTGAGGAGAAGAATGACAGATAATTGCCAAATGCTGATGTGCAAAGCTTGTCGCATCATACCCCAAAAGACTTGAGGCTGTAAAGGTGCTTCAGCTAAGTACTGAGTTAAGGATATGAATACTTATGCAATGCACTTATTTCAGTTTTTTTTTTTTTTTATTAATTTACGAAGTTGTGACAATTCTGTTTTTGCTTTGTCATTATGGTGTATGGAGTGTAGATTGATGTGGGGAAAAAAAGTAATTTAAAGCAGTTTAACATAAGGCAGCAACATAAAACGTGAAAAAGCGAAGGCACTGAATATATAATACAGGCTATATATATATATATTAAAAAAAAAATTATTCTATGCACATGCACTCCAACAAAATCACCCCACTAACTCTCAAATGATTCATTCTTTGCAAATATAGCTATTAAAGTCGTCTGCTGAAATTTTTTGTATTTTTCGAATCACAGAAAAACAAAACATCACAACGTCAGTTTTTCCCAGTATCGCGCAGTCACACCTTATATGTCCAAAAATAATGGAATCATAATGATTGGCAATGGATTTTTTAACCCTTTTAAAAAAAACAGTAAGACAGCAGCGTCATCCAAAGTTTTAAGAGCTCAGTAAATGCTTCTCTGTACAGAGCGACTGATGCATGAACATAACCAGGAAAAAAACATTTCTTTTTTAGGCTGTCTCATCCGCCCATGGGTTTTTTAAAAGTTCTGCATTTTTGTTTGGAAAGATTCATAAAAGCAAAAGCAACAGCACCTGAGTGAGCAACACCATTAAACCTGTGGACCAGCGCTGCGGCGAGACGCACGCATGCAATATTGATGAAGAACCTCTTATTCTCTACATTTTAGATGAGTCGCTATTAAAAATAACCTGCTTTTACAAACGAGAGCCGGAAAAGCCGCACGCAATGCAGAGCCACAGGTTTACGTGAATACTTGCACACACGCAAGTCGACATACATTTATGATGTCCCAAAAGTGTATCAACAATATCAACAATTTTGTTGGCTTGCCACACCAAACAAGACGGTCACACAGCAAGAAAGCATGCAACTTTAAGCATCAGGTTTTAAAAGACAAACAACACAGGCTGACAACATTTAAGATGCATGTAAATATGCAAGCTTTTTTAACCGTCTAAAACAGGATCAACGATAACGATGATCAGTATGTGAGTTTCAGCACAGTGCTTACATTCATACGACACAACCTTATATTTCTTTACCATGAACAAGCATTTTTATGCAAATGTCAATATTTTGTTTTCTGTGAGGTTTAGCAATTTTTGATGATGAAAATATGTGAGTTATCTAGCTACTGTAGCTGTCTATAGGATTTATCGAGATTGCAAGAATGGCTTAACAGTCTTGAAACCATCAGCTAAAATGAGAATGAATTTCATAATAAATAAATAAATAAATAAACTTATTACATTTTGCACTATACTTCTTTATCTGCAAACATTTTAATGCAAATTATAAGAAACTATTACTATTATTTCTCATATATTACACTAAGAAAACATCAAAAACAAAAACCACTATAACAGTATAACACTATAACAAACAAATTCACGAACAAACAAATAAATGTAAATTATATAAATACTCAAAAATAAATAAATTGCAGAGTGGAGGTGCATCAATTGACTAAACAATATGCATTTAGGTTTACTGATAAAAGTCTTAAAATTAACAAATGAAAAGAAAACTTTAGGCAAAATGTAATTATTCTTCCAAAAATTAAAAATAAAAAAATTAACAGATGTTCTTCTACTTACTGAAATTAATTATTTGTTGTACATTTGTTAGTGTATTTTTAGAAATATTACTAGAATTTAAATAATTATATATTTATAAAAAAAAATTTTTTTTATAAATATATAATTATTTAAATTCTAGTACTGATTTTCAAAAAAAAAAAAATTTCTGAAATGACTGAATTATGCAGATAAAAATAAAAAGTTTAGAGTAAAAATGTTGGTCAGGGATATAAAAATCAGGAAAGAACAAATCCTTACTGTTGAGCCATGTGACAGTGACTTTGATGAAGGACTGCACACAAAACCGTCTCCCGTGAGAGTATTTCATAAAGCGCCTGTGTGTGTGTGTGTGTGTGTATGTGTGTGTGTGTGGGTGTGTGTCCTTGCAGGGAAATCAGTTTTGATCTGACAGAGGTGAAGTGAACCGTACATCTACTACACTCTGCTACTCCTCTTCTCTCGCCTGATTCAGTGTAAACAGCTACCATCTACTGGCAGCAAACGTAGACATTCAAGATCCACGTCACAGATTTCAGCAGCTTTAATAGACACAGACAATGTATAATAGTCGAAGATAAACCTGTTAACAGGCAACGCTCTTTCATGACTCTGTCTAGTTGTTTAAAGATGCCCTCTGCTGCCCTCTTCAGCACAGAGAAGTCTATTAACCTCAGCTGGTCAGATGCATTTAAATCAATGATCTGGGATCAAAACAAGCTGATTACCATGAAAAAAAATTTGACTCATCGCTCATTTTGTAACAACAAACACATTTTTAGTAATGCACTTGGAGAGGAAGCACACTGTTCAAGTGCTTGCATCAATTCTTCTGCATGTTCTTCTGTTTTCTTGGATGTCAAGTTTTGTTAATCACCCTTTTAGATGCAAGGCTACTACGATAATGGATGAACTTATTCTTTATAAATAATAATTGCCATAATTGTCATAATTGCCAGCATGTCACAGATGCTGCTTATAGAACTTTACTTGTATTTAACCCAGTACATTTCTTTAAGCAAACTTAGGGGTTGCTTACGCTCAGTAAGTTCTATAGCTTTCCACCACAACTACTTCAAACCTAACAATTAATCAGTTCATCTATCATGTTGGTGGCAACTATGGATGCCCATTCCCACCACAGAATTAAAACAAAAAAAGTCAGACTTTGTTTCTCCCAATATATAAACACAGAATTCTGACTTTTTTTCCCTCTCAATTCATAGTTTGCATCATGCAATTCTGTTTTTTTTTTCTGCCATGAAATAGTTTGTATCTCACAATTTTGTCATTTTTATTCCCAGAATTTTGAGCTTGTATCTCATGTTTCAGATTTTTTATTTTTTTTGCAATTCTTAAACGCAAGAAAAAAAAAAGATATACTATATATATATATACTGTATAGATATAATATATATATATATAGATATAAAAAATATATTGTGAGATATACACTCAGAATTGCGAGAAAAAAGTCAGAATTGTGAGATAAAAAGTTACCATTTTAATTTTTTTAAATGGTTTTATGAAGGTAAATCTAAGACTTATAGAACATGTAAAGAAAATTTAAGGTTTTAAGCACAAACTCCCATAATTTTGTTCCGTTTTTCAACTTTGTTTTACATTCGCATCTCAAGTAAATATATCTTCTTGATTTAAGGGTGTTTAGATATTTGTATTGAAGAAAAAAATCAGGAAGATATTCATTTTCTGCAACGGATTCAATATTTAATGCTATTACTTTATGAATTTAAGACTTTCTACTCTGATTTAAGGTCTTAACTTGTGGAAGGGTAAATTAAGAGTTTTTAAGACCTGCAGAAACCCTGTTTTTATTCTGGCAGAAACAGGCTTCCATATCCAACAGCAATTAAAAAAAAAAGACAAACACAACAACAAACAACCTTCCGCCAAGCTATATAGTTCATTAGTTTAACTGGAGGCTGTTTATGGCTGATGCATTAATATATAACTGATATGCAGTCACAGGCAGAAACCCTGTTTTTATTCTGTCAGAAACAGGCTTCCATATCCAACAGCAATTTTTAAAAAAAAGACAAACACAACAACAAACAACCTTCCGCCAAGCTATATAGTTCATTAGTTTAACTGGAGGCTGTTTATGGCTGATGCATTAATATATAACTGATATGCAGTCACAGCTGGTTATTTACAACAGCTTCAAACATGCCTGATCCAATCAATTTAGAGCCAGAAATACCTTAGTGTTTAATCTCTGGAAAAACTGTAGTTGCATAGAATATGCACGTATGTGGATCAATCACAGATAATCACTAGTCAGCAGTCTACCTGATCATGAAGTCATGTAACTCTCGGTCCACTCGCTCCAAAATGGGCATCAGGTAGTTCAGGATGTGCTTTGTGCTGTCCATGGTGGGGTCCATGAAATCCCTGCAGTTCCCAGCAGAATAAAACACAAAATACTTATAAGAATACTTGTCAACATCAGAGCAAAACAAAAAGAAGCATTTTTCTAGCTTAGCATCTACAAGGTCATGGATTCGATTCCCTCGGAATGCAACTGATAAAATGTCATTGCAATGTGAGTCGCTTTGAATAAAAGCGCCTGCCAAATGCACAAATTTAACTGTGCAAGTTGATGTTGCATCAGTCAAGTTTTTGATTTATAATCCTAAAATATATGTAAAACGGTTATGTGAAACTAAATTCTCTTTTACTGCAAGAAGCAAAACATAACATTATAATCAGAATTAGGTGGGGAAGAACATAAGGTCAGGTTAATTCACCTGAGATGATGATTGGACAGTTTCTCCATGATTGCGATGGTCATTTTCTCTCCCACCACCAGCAGGAAGGTCACCACGATGTCATGATAACCCTGATAATAGTGCAGCTGAGGATTTCTCCTCAAAACATCCAGAATGATGTCGATCAGCTGCTCCTGGAGAACCTCTCGCTCATCCACACGCATGCCTGAGAACGATCACACCACCATAAAAACAAGCGTATTACTAAATAAAGCACTGTTAGATGGAAATGAATTATTTCCACGGCAGACATGATGACGTGTAAAAGTCTCCCTGATTATTGCAGCTTCAAACCTCAACTGTCCAAATATCACATGGGAAGCTCAAGGTATTTGTGTTGGGATAGATAACACACAATCAATGCATTGTTCTGAATTCACAGTGAAAGAATGTCACCGAAGGACACTGGAAAGAGTGGTGATTATACAAGCAAACATTAATATGAAGAAGAATATTGAGATGTTCTCAATGAGGTCTAACATTTTGTGACCACAGTGAAAATATGGGATAAAAAAAATAATAAAAAATAAATAAAATAAAAATAAATTTAAGCCTGGAAATATAGAACATTTTAGGGCTGAAAAAAAAAAAACATAAAATGAATTTTAAATCATTCTTAAGCATATATCTCTAAAATCTTATATAACTGCAAATATTTATATCAAGAGTCAAATGTCTACATTGAAAATCTAGGATTAAAAATCTAATTTAACTCAGGAAATATAGAACATTTTAGGGTTAAAAAACAATATGAAACAAAAATACAATAAAATTAATTTTAAATATATATATACTATAAATATCTTATTTCTTACAACTTTTGAATTGCTTTGTTGCATTACTCATTTTAAGTTGGTTGGGATAAAAGCATCTGCTAAATGAATAAATGTATGCTGTAAATATTTCACTAACTCACTAATCTCTAATCAATCAAATAATCAAAAATGTATACTGATAATATAATCGTATAATATATTATAAATGGTTTGACTGTTTTTCTTTTTGTTTTTTTTGAAAAGTCATTGTAAAATGCAATTTTACAATGAAAACATAATCTAATTTAACTCAGGAAATATAGAACATTTTAGGGTTAAAAAACAATATGAAACAAAAATACAATAAAATTAATTTTAAATAGATATACTATAAATATCTTATTTCTTACAACTTTTGAATTGCTTTGTTGCATTACTCATTTTAAGTTGGTTGGGATAAAAGCATCTGCTAAATGAATAAATGTATGCTGTAAATATTTCACTAACTCACTAATCTCTAATCAATCAAATAATCAAAAATGTATACTGATAATATAATCGTATAATATATTATAAATGGTTTGACTGTTTTTCTTTTTGTTTTTTTTGAAAAGTCATTGTAAAATGCAATTTTACAATGAAAACATAATTCTTTGTCAAATCCAATTTTTCACATTTTAGATGTCAAATTCTATGGCATACTGCACATCAAAATTGACACTAAATGTATTAGAAATATTAATCACAAATTTGCACTCTAATTGTTATGTTCTACTGATAATAATTAATATTTTTGTTATCCAGGTTATTAAAATATTATTGAAAAAATAAACGGAAGAAGCTATTGACTTAAAATTGTTTGGCTTATTTTATTTATTTATTTCATTTTAAAAACATCACGCCATTTACAATAAAAAAAAAAGATTTTGTTTTTGTCAAATCAGAATTTTCACATTTGGATGTCAGATTTTATGGCATACTGGACATTAAAATGTATAAATGCTGACAGTGCTGATTGTAAGTATGTCTCAAAACAGTCCAGAGTGACTGGATCAAATCATGTGATGGTGTGTCATGTTCTTTGACTCATTTATCAGATACTGACCTCTCGGGAAACGTCGCATTGATCTCCTGACATCGAGCACCACCTGTCTGTAGTCTTTGTGGTCTTCTCGGACATCTTTGGCTTTAAATGAGGGAAATAAGAAAAAAGTAAAAAAAACAAAAAAACACCGACGTTTTTGTGGTACGTTCCACACACACAAAACACACACTTACAGGGTTTGGCAGGCAGATTGTACACATTGATGCTGAGGAGTTTGGGCCAAACTTTTCTTCTGATTTCATCCGTCAGCAAACCGCCTTCACTCACAGCCGCCTGCCGCAAGGTCTCGATATCCACGGGGTCGCTGTTCAGGGCCTGATGGATGTCCAGGAGCTTCTGTTTCTTCCAGGGCAATTGTTCTGCAATTAAAATACAAACGTATGAGACAGGACGCAAAATTAACACTCAACATACAGCAAAGTAAATGTCCAGTTGGCTGTAAACTTTCTTGGAAACTGAGCATTGTATGGCTTAAATCAGTGGTTCTCAGGCTCCCTCTAGTGGTACCCAGAGGAATCACTAAATTAAATATAAATTAATGTTAAAACACAATACATTTTAATTTAATCTTTATTTGAGTTTTTTTATTTACCTGTATGTAAGCACAGTGCAGTGTTAATGTTCAAACTGTGTATTTACAATGTTAAAGTGGCTGACAACAATAAATAATTCTTATTAGGAATAAAGCTGCCTCGTTTTTTAACTGTGCAGAGCTGTAGCTGAATAGTTAGGCCTACTACGCTACTGTATTTTAATGTTGGTCGTTATGGTGGTGCTTGGAGTGCCAAATATTTTCTGAAGTGGTAACGTTACTTGGTATAAAAAGTTTGAGAACCATTGGCTTAAATCACAGTACAGGAATAAACATCGTAGCCAGAGCTTCATGTACAGATATAATTATGTGGTTAAGCCAACAAAACTAAATATGAGGAACAAAATCATGATGACACATGATGCTGTGAGTAGCACAATAGCAAACCCAAATATACAGTAACTGCGTAAGATCTCTTGATTATTTGAATCATGAATTAATGAAAATGATAATCCATTAGCTAGCCATCATTATACATTTCTCACTCATTCATTGACATCATAAGAGATCTCTCACAGCTTCAATGAAATCATAATGGACCCGTCAATTATTCGGTGTCAACACAATGGATCTCCTCACACGTTCAGTGACATAATGAATCTCTCATATACACATTAAACGGTTTTCTTATGGATCGAACACTAACTTACAGACATCATAACGGACTTCTAACACAACCATAATGAATCTCCCACATACATTCAGGCAATTTATAATGGACCGGAACCGGTACCTTCATGTTTCCTGACAGACGCTTGCGATTCGCTCGCCGGCAGTCGCTTCCTCGCTTTTTTCATCTCTTAACGCGACTCACAGTCATGAGGATACCAAATACATACTTTTCTGATGATTATAAGATAGTTTTAATTTAAAACTGACAGTAAAAACGAAAGGAAAGTGACGGTTATGATCCTCCTCAGATCGGCGTCGAGACGTGGAGGAGTGAATGCTCGTCACCCGAGCTTTACTCTCACTGGCTAAACGCCGGTGAGTCACTCAACCAACCCTGACTGCTGTCAACGTCTCTCCTGATTGGTTTAAAGACATCGAGAGGCTCGACGCCATTGGCTCATTTCAAACGTGATTCTACACCTGCCCATGGTGACAGACATGCGGCAGGTTTGTATTTACATGAGTTATGTAATATATCACTGACTAACTGAGCCGCAAGTTCAGGTTTCAAGTTTCACGTATTATATATAATTATATTATATTATATTATATTATATTATATCGTTTTTGATAAAAGCGTTTTTTAAATGACTAAATGTAAATATTATATTATATTATTAATCTTATAGAATATAATAATAAAAAATATAAATATTATAGAGAGAGAGAGCGCAATTATTATTTATTAATAAGTATAATTTCAAAAATAATAATAATTACCTAAACAAAATATATAATATTATAAAATATAAAATAAATAATGTTTTAAATAATACATTTTAATACAATAATAACACTGCCGCTTCTAAATGTACTACTAATCAGCATTACCATCATTTGGATTAAAACATTATAAGATGTAAATAAATAAATAAACAATTGTAATCTCAGAACATCCTGTGCATTAAATCTAAATATCTTAGACAATCCGATGTCTGTCTCATATCAGAGATAAAGCAAAGTATATTTCTTATCGTATCACCAACGAAACACAAAGTTCTTTATAGGTATAAACGCCAATCATTGCATGAGAGCAAATGTGTTTTATGACAAACTATTGGCAAATCGTAGAGATGATTTTAAAACCGTGTAATCAGTGGCTTTATGATTGAGTAAATCGTGCCATGGTGCATCTGGGTGTCGCCGCGCTCATTGCGCAACGCTTGCGCAGCGCGGAAGGCTTGATGCGCCGCGTCCTATTCGATTCAACGCGCTGATAACAAAGCTCGGCGAAACGGCAAGAACATGACAGAAACCATGCGTCTGCCTGCTTCATTATAACCGCGAACATGGGCGACAGAAGCGAGAGGGGCTCGGTGAAGCACAAAAGGAGAACCACGATCGCCGGAGACGCGGCGGGAGCTCAGGCGAAGCGCGGCGGCGCAGAGACGCTCAGCGGACAGGTGAAGGAGAAAGAGCAGAGACACGAAACACCCGCGAATAAACACAAGAATCACAGCGATGCTGGCGACGACGCCTTCAGGTCAAATATGTTATTCAACTATGATGTTTTTGACTTCATATATGAGCAGCATGTCTCTCTCTCTCAACTATAATGTTTTTGACTTCATATATGAGCAGCATGTCTCTCTCTCTCAACTATAATGTTTTTGACTTCATATATGATAAAATATAAAATAAATAATGTTTTAAATAATACATTTTAATACAATAATAACACTGCCGCTTCTAAATGTACTACTAATCATCATTACCATCATTTGGATTAAAACATTATAAGATGTAAATAAATAAATAAACAATTGTAATCTCAGAACATCCTGTGCATTAAATCTAAATATCTTAGACAATCCGATGTCTGTCTCATATCAGAGATAAAGCAAAGTATATTTCTTGATATGATCTTCTTAAAAGCACATCAAATACAACAAACAGGGCAAATATAAAATGGAAAACGTACATTATTGTAACCTGAACTTGTGTCTACATTACACAAGTAAGGCCTAACTTGTCAGATTTATAGAAACTTTCCAAATTCATCTTTTTGTATGCTTTGGATAGCTAAAACAATAAATGTAATTAATTAGTTATTTGTGTATTATATATAGGCCTGTGTGTCTAGATAGATAGCGAGAATGATGCTTGTATACTGTAACACAGACACATGTGCAGGGATGTAGGCCTATGCCATTTTATTTTACTATTATTTATGCAATATTATTTCAATATGTTCAGTTATCATTTTAATTTCAGTTTAAGTTTTAGTAATTTTGTCATGTGCAATGTTATATTTTATTGTATTATTATTTCTATTGATATTTATTTATTTTAGTTTTAGTCATTTATTTAGAACTTTAGTGTGAATTTTTAAGTTTTTCATCTAGTATTCATACTTTCTTTTATTTCAGCTTTATTTCAGTTAATGAAAACTATTTTTTTGATAGTTTTAGTTTACAATAACATCACTTTATTAGACATGTACCCTGGTAATTTCATAATGTACTATAATATTAACACTGTAACAGTAATAATATACTGTACAAATGCAGAGGCATATTGGCAGTGCTATTTATTGTAGTATTTTTATTCAAATTTTGAATTTGAATTTGAATTTTAGTTTAAGATTTAGTCATTTTGTTAGGTGAAATTTATTATATTTTATACTTATTTTTATGTAGCTTTTTATATTTCAGCTTTCATTTTAGTAATTTTTGTACTTCAGCTTTGATTTATTTCAGTTATTTTCCAAGGCAACCTTTTAATTCAAAAAAGTTTTAAAAGTTTTTTTTAAAAGCTTCTTTTTTCAAGTTTAAGTTTTTCATTTTTATTTCAGCTTTATTTAAATTACCGAAAACTACTTTTAATAGTTTTAGTTAACAACAACAACACTGTTTATTGGACATAGTAAATAGTAACACTGTAACAATAAGTGCATTTATTTAAAAGACAGCACAAGTGCACTTTTAAAGCAAAATATCTGACAGAAAGAAGCTTGCCTGGTTGCAAATGATCATATAGTGATATAAAATTCTTATACATCCATGCATATTTGTTTATTTTCTAGTTGTAACCAATGACAAACATATGGATTTCAGTTTTGTTAAACATTTTCTGTATTCACACATATTCAGTTACTAATACATTCAGCATTTGGTAGTCACTATACAAGTTTAATTAATGCTCTGTACCTTCATATGCACACGGAAGAATTGCAGGAAAGTTTATGGAGGTCAGGACTGAGAAACGGTGCAAGCGAGCACATGGAGCATTCACAGTATCATAACTCCAGCAGCAGTCAGTCACATACAGTATTTCACTTCAGTTGATGGCTCACTCTGGTCTGCTTGGGTTTGAAGCTGTGACCGTTGTGTTAAAAGCACTGAAGGCTAATCATGATGTTTCCTCAAGCCTCCTAAACCGAGAATGGAAGTGAAAGAACTTGTGTAATGCTGGTTCTCCTTTCCGTGCCTGTATCAAACTCAGTTAGGTTTTTAATGACATTCACAAAAACCATAACAGACACGTTCAGAACAACTAGCATACTGCTTCCTGTGCAATATATACTGTACAATGCATATTTTTAATATAGATATTGGTATTTTCAGGTAATAATCTTCACATTTGCAGTATACTGTATATAAAAGTACACAAGAGGTGTAGTGTTATAGTTTTTATTATTATTTTGAATTAGCTTTTATATTTACACTTTTAGTTTTTATTGTAATTTGAGTTTAAGTTTTAGTCATTTGTTATGTGTTTGTCATTTTATTTGTTTTTATATTTTAATTTATTTTAATGTATAAATTGATTTTTTTTTATTTTTTAGGTTTAATAATTTTGGTGGTACTTTCTATTTTTAAAAAAAATATTTTTCACTTAATATTAATATTTTTAATTTATAGATTTATAGAATTTTAAGTTTAATAATTTTAGTACTTTAAGCTCATTTGATTTCATTTAGTTGTCAACATTTCTAATGTTTTAACTTTAAGGTTTTTCTTTCATATTAATATTTATATTTATTTCAGCTTTTAGAAGTAGCGAGAACTATTTTAATCGTTTTAGTTAACATTAACAACACTGATGTAGATCTCTTCAGGTAAAGGTGTGAAGGTTGAGCCACTCCTGGTAATGAGCTGTTGTCAAGTGAAATCACTGATAAAACCGATAAGATCAACATGGCCTCAATCTTTAATAACCTTTATCAATCACTCCTCATGCACTCAAACACAGAGTGAGATTGCTCAAACTCTGGCATTTCGTCACCCATTTTAACATTTACTTGTTCTCAATCAGTGTCTTACAGTATAAACTCAGTGTCAGGGATGCTATGATGTCTGAATGTCATTGCATCAGATAGCGACATATTGAGTGTAAAATCTTTTCTTGGAACTTCTTTATGACACTTGGTTGATATGTTATTTCTTGCTATGGCGTTCAGACATTTTAAGTGTCCAAATACTTTTCTGGGCTGTAGTCTGAAGCCTTTAATATCTGTTATATCAGACCAGAAATACATATGCACAACTTATTGGTAAAAAGCATGCTTGACTCATTTTGTCTGTCTCTTCAGCTGCCATAAGCTGCAGGAGTCGCTGCTCAGCTCCAGTAGCGGCTACAGCAACTACAGAGGAATCCTCAACTGGTGTGTGGTCATGCTGGTGAGTCTCCAGAACATGTAATGTCCAATATTACATGTCCATAAAATATCCATGTTTTCTCTAGATGAGAACAGATTTGGAGAAATGTAGCATTGCATCACTTGCTCAGCAATGGATCCTCTGCAGTGAATGGGTGCCGTCAGAATGAGAGTCCAAACAGCTGATAAAAACATCACAATAATCCACAAGTAATCCACGCCATCAATTAACATATTGTTTAGTCAAAAGCTGCATGTTTAACGGTTAAACAGTGCTTGATCTGTGCATATTTCTCTCCTGATTCGGACGAGTTGACTTTTTCACTGGAGAAAGCAATATTACGGATAGGACTCATATTTTAGCCCGAAGAAAGTTAAAAATGTCTTGATGGATTTGTTTCTTACAAACATGCAGCTTTTTCACTTCACAAGATGTTAACTGATGGACTGGAGTGGTGTGGATTCTGACGGCACCCATTCACTGCAGAGGATCCATTGGTGAGCAAGTGATGCAATGCTACATTTCTCCAAATCTGTTACCATGAAGAACCCACATTCAAGTCATTATTCCACGAAAACCATCAATTTGGTTTGAAAAAGCATGTAAAAGTAAGACTTTTCAAAGTGTTGGTATTGTAAGATGACTGTGCCAGTGCTATGTTTAGGCCCTCGCTGTTACCTGAACATAAATACTGACACTCAGTTGGCCTTGAACCTTTGAATGGCTTCGGTCTTGTCACACTGGTTATTTTTGTTCTCTCTTCTGCTGGAATCTTTCCCTTTTTCACTTCACAAGATGTTAACTGATGGACTGGAGTGGTGTGGATTCTGACGGCACCCATTCACTGCAGAGGATCCATTGGTGAGCAAGTGATGCAATGCTACATTTCTCCAAATCTGTTACCATGAAGAACCCACATTCAAGTCATTATTCCACGAAAACCATCAATTTGGTTTGAAAAAGCATGTAAAAGTAAGACTTTTCAAAGTGTTGGTATTGTAAGATGACTGTGCCAGTGCTATGTTTAGGCCCTCGCTGTTACCTGAACATAAATACTGACACTCAGTTGGCCTTGAACCTTTGAATGGCTTCGGTCTTGTCACACTGGTTATTTTTGTTCTCTCTTCTGCTGGAATCTTTCCCTGTGTTTGTCCTCAGATGCTCTAGGACAACAGAAATGAAATCTAGATGGAAACATCTAGTAATTCACCATGCATTTGCCTGAATGATCAAAAAGACTATGTTTGCCCTTCATCGCGGTCATACACGTCAGGTTCATTCTGGGCTATTGTGAACAAAATAGGATTGAATCGAGTAAGAATTTGACCTTTATCCTCGGCTCCGGTCTCGTATAATCATATGACACAATGCCAGACGTATTAGTTACAGAGTAAGATTTCTGCAGTGGAAACAGAGAGAAGTGACTGAAGTTTAACTCAGGTTGTTGTGACAGCCTCGATTCACATGAGTTCCCACATTAAACCGTACAATTCAATCCAGAGGGTGTTTATTCCTCCGCTCTCTCTCTCTCTCTCTCTCTCTCTCTCTCGCTGTCTGTTTGTTTGTCCTCTCAAAAGAAGCAGCATGGCGTACTTTTCTAGTCGCTGTTGGAGGTTTAATGCATTCATCTCGTGTTAAGTGTCAAAGAGAGTTCAGACTCGTCTGCTGAGCAAGACTAACACAAATTACCATGCATAACTTGTTTTATCGGCAGTGTTATTTTAGTGCTATTTATATAATATAATGTTATAGATTTTTTATTTTGATCATTTTCAGTTTATTTTAATTTTATTTTATCGTTTGGTTAAATATTATTTTATTAGTTGTATTGAGCTTTAATTTATTTGTATTTCACTTGTAGTCATTTCAGTACTTTAAACTTAAACTTACTAATTTCAGGTAGTTGCCAAAGCAACATTTTTGTTTTGTTTTTAGATTTAAGTTTTTCATCTAATATTTATGTTTTATTTGATTTCAGCTTGATTTTAGTATTAATTAGGCCTATATAATATTACAATATTGTTCATATTTTGAATTAGCTTTTATTTTTATATTTTCAATTTTAGTTTTAGATTAAGTTTTAGTAATTTTGTTATGTGATTTTGTCTTTTTAAAATGTTTCTATTTCGTTTTAATGTATTTTTATTTCAATATTAGTTGAAATAAAAATATTATTAGTAATATTAGTAATTTTAGTACTCAACTTAAACTTAGTGGTTGTGAACTTAAAGGTTTTTCCATCTAATATTTATTTTATTTTATTTTAGTTCATTTTTTACATTATTTCCTTTCATTTCAGTGACTGAAAAGGATTTTGAATAGTTTTAGCTTCAACCCAAACTTATTTCAGTTACTTTTCCAAGGTAACTTTTTACTTTTTTGTTGTTGTTTTAAGTTAAAAATTGTCATCTAATATTTGTTTTTATTATATTTCAGCTTTATTTCAATTACCAAAAATTATTATTTAGTATTTTTAGTACTTCAACCTTAACTTATTTATTCCAGTTAGTTGCAAAGGCAGCTTTTTAAGTTGTAAGTTTTTTTTGTTTGTTTAAGTTTTTAATCTAATATTTGTATTTTATTTTATTTCAACTTTATTTTATTTACCAAAAATGATTTTTAATAGTTTTAGTTTTAGTTAACAACACTACAACACTGTTTATTGGACCTATACCCTGGTAATATCATAAGATACCATAATGTATATATATATATATATATATATATATACATACCATAATAGCAGCTGCATAAAATAAATCTCACAGGAGATTGGAAAGTGTTTTACTGAAAACCATTGGCTGTCCTAGAGTGACCTTTGACCCACTAACAGTTCCTGCCAGCTCCATCGGCAGGCTATAAATACAGTGTCAATGACTCTGACAGTTAATATGCTAAGGATGTATACGCTAATGCTACAGGGACGCCACTTATGATGATACGTCAATCAAAAGACAAACCGTCCTTCAAGTCAATCTCAGTCTGTCAGAGCGATCGGCAAAGTCTTAGAGTTTCTCTTCTCTGCTGTAATGAAAAGTCAAACACTTCCTGGGATTGCTTTAATGAACGCTCAAAAATGTCACCCGTCCTCTAAAAATAAACATCTCTTTCACCCTGAACAGCCAAGAAACTGGAGCGGCATCTTCAAAGCCATGGAAAGCAAATCACAGTTCTGAAACCAATATTAATCCTCGCTTTGAAATGCCATCGCATTGACGCTCTCTGTGGGATTTAGCTTTTACTCCGTTTTTTTTTTTTTACCATATTCCCATGGAATATCCTCAAATGCTTTGAATCCATTAATGGATGATTATGAAAGTCCAGTAGAAAGTGATTTTGGCTGGAGGAAATAGATGGAGAGCAACAGCGGGGTCCTGAAAGTCAAACTCTCATTAGTTTCTCCATAGAGAAAGACATTTTTAATAATAGTCAATAAACCTTTCAAAACAGAGCTTGGAGATTTTAAAGTGATTTTAAAGTGACAATATTTTATATGGAAAGTCAGTTTTATTTCAGTGTCTTTTCTTTTTTCTTTCTTTTTTAAAAATTGTTTGATTGCTGAATCATCCACCAATCAGGTTGCTGTTACCATGGAAGTTTTGGTCTCTCTACACTATCAAATTACTTGTATTTTTGTACAGTGAAGACATTTGGTGTAGAAACAATCTTCACTCAGAGATTCACTCAGAGATTGCTAGTAAATTTCACAAACAATTGCAAAGAAATGGCAAGTAACCCATTGAAATGAACATGAAATTTTAAAGTAAAATAGTATTTTCTTGTTAAATGTATATGTAAATGTATATATATATATATATGTATGTGTGTGTGTGTGTGTCTATATACATAATTTTTTTTTCATTTAATTATTTTATGTTGTACTTTTGTTTCATGGGTCTTTTATTGTAGTTTTATTGTAATTTCACTCATTAAAGAATTACAAATTAAATAAAACATTATTATTATAATTTTTTAAATCTTAAGAATTAAACTATATTCACTCAACAAATATTATGTATATATGTATTTGAATTGCTACAAAATTTCCATCCATTTGCATTACACAGTTTTAACATAAACTAATAAAATTAATGTGATTGTCATTCATGCATAAATGAAACTGGACAGATTTCTGTAATGGTACTAATAAACTGAATGTGTTTCAAATACACAATAACCAGGTTTATATGTTTATCATCAATAAATCCAACTCGTTTCAATCTCCTGCATCTTAACTAATTAAATATTGCTTGTTTGGAATAAA
Source organism: Sinocyclocheilus rhinocerous (assembly GCF_001515625.1). NCBI lineage: Eukaryota > Metazoa > Chordata > Actinopteri > Cypriniformes > Cyprinidae > Sinocyclocheilus > Sinocyclocheilus rhinocerous. The sequence continues at coordinate 419,227 of NW_015645553.1, forward strand.
TGCATTTTGAAAATAGAATTATTTCAATAGAATCTATGTAAATAGTTAATAATAAACTAAGCCATGATTTTTTAGTGGAGAAATCTGACCTATTTCATTAATGTAGGACTGACAAATATGCACCACATTACGTTTATTAGTTTATGTAGAACTGTGAAATCCAAATGGATGGAAATTTTATATGCAATTCAAATATATAAATCTTAAATTTAGGCCTAAATATTTGAGGGTTCAAGTCAATGGCAAGTGGAAAAGACCAGTGTGTGTGTGTGTGTGTGTGTGTGTGTGTGCGCGCGTGTGCGTTTAAGCAATTACCATAGCATGGATCTATGTGCTAAATCAATTAGCAGTATGCTTTTAATGAGGTCAGGGTTGAGTCTGGCAGCTTTCCCGACGCAAATCTAATCAAATGGCCTTTGGAATGAGAAAGTCTTTCAGCAAATCCTCTTCTGTCGTAAATTATCGACGGCGGCTCTGAGGTTACCAGTGGTTCAAAGTCTTCAGGCCTTGTGTTTTGATTAAAAATGAAAGCCTTCAGGTGCTTTGTTATGCTTTTAATGAAGAAAATGACCAAATCACAGAGAATTTAGTTTAAATAAAGATGATGTAACATTCACAACAAGTTCATTTTCAGTAGCTGAGTCTGAAATATGAGCGCAGAAGCCTAAAGCATGAAAACTGCTCTAAAAGGTCAGATGTGTTTACAGCTGCGTTTATCAGACTGGAGTGCTTTATCTGAGGTTGTTTATATTGTTGTGCTGTAGACTTTGCTCTCTGCTAGTGACAATATTTAAAAACAATATTATGGTAGATACAACACAATCTATTTTAGAGTGTACATATGCTAAACATCTTTAAGCAATAGTTCACCTAAAAATTTATATTTCCTGTAGATGAGTTTGTTTCTTTATGGGAACAGATTTGGGGAAATGTAGCATCACTTGCTCATTAATGGATGCTCTGCAGTGAATGGGTGCCGTCAGAATGAGAGTCCAAACAGCTGATAAAAACATCACAATAATCCACAAGTAATCCACACCACTCCAGTCCAGCAGTTAACATCTTGTGAAGTGAAAAGCTGCATGTTTGTAAGAAACAAATCCATAATTTTTTTTCTTCTTTGAACTGTTGCTTCTGGCTAAAATATGAGTCCTCTATCAATAATATTGCTTTCTCCAGTGAAAAGGTGGTTTCGTCTGAATCAGGAGAAACATATGCACAGATCAAGCACCGTTTAAAAGCCAAACCAGTTGTAAACAGATATGTGGGTGGATTGTGATGTGAGAGGACAGCAGGAGATGGACTCTTACACTAGAGGAAGTGTTTTTTATGGATTATAGACTCATATTTTGGCAACAGTATTAAGTTTAAATGCCTTAAAGAGCAGGTCATGTGGCTTTTTGAAAAATATCTCTTTTGCAGTTTATAACATAGCTATCCTTAAATGAAAACAATCGGCAAAGTTGTTAATCAAAAAAGTGCATGATAAATAAAGATATTGTCTCTCAAAAGAGAGAGTCGATTCTGAATCGCCTTAACGAGTCGTCATATTTTCGAATCTTTTGCCTGTTACCGGTATACGTCACTGGGTAACACATTTGCATAATCCCCGCCTGCCCGCGAAATACGAACAGAGTCTGACCTGCCCACAAACACTTCCGCTAGTTAGTGCGTTTACATCATGTTGAGAAGACGCTGTGTTCAAGGATACCACAGAAATACAATTCCAACCTTTTGTTGTGTGC
>NW_015645553.1:420982-423648 GCF_001515625.1 Sinocyclocheilus rhinocerous
AATGTAGTGTAGTGCACAGACTTTATAATCATTGTGAAATTGCTGTTTATTTTGCTGCACCGGCAGTTATAGGGTTAATGCGGGAGAGACGAGCGAGTTAGTTAGGCTGCTGCGCCTGTGATACAGCTGTTCTGCGTTCTGATTAAAAGTTAAGACATAGCGTCTTTTGTCTGTCGTTCTTCAAACATTACAGTAGACATATTTTGGTTTACAAACTGTATTGTTTTATCAGTTAGTCACGTTAGCACTCGGCTAACTTATCCACCATTATTGTTTTAAGTGTTCACAGTTTAGCAGCTAAACTTTAGCTGTGGGCAGGATTCGCTTGCATAAGTGGTTTTGTATTTTTTTTCATTATTTTAAGAATGGATTGGAGCACTATATTATTGTTTTATGCAAAGGTGCTTTGTCAATGGTAGCGCTCGCTAACTTGCTCAAGGACTCCTCTCTGTGCCAATCACAGCAGGCTTGGCCAGCTGACCAATCAGAGCAGAGTAGGCTTATGTAAGGGAGGGGTTTGCTCTGGACTTGCTTGGAACGAATCGTTTCGAAATCATTGGCAAATTACTCTAATATTAAATGTATATTCTGAGAAAATTACAATGTTTTCTGACCTTAGATGCATTTAAACCTGTTGTAGGGGACTTCAGCACAATATTAGGACACTTTAAAATACCATATGACCTGCTCTTTAAAGATAGATTTGTTTCTTACAAGCACGCAGCTTTTCGCTTTACAAGTAGGAGTGACTCTGATCAACTCACGATGCGATATGATTCACAATACTGATTTCACAATATGATTTTCTCACCATTTTATTAACAAAATGTGATTCAAGACAAATTATAAATGAATTGGTGTCTTTTTATTATTTCTCAGACAAAATGCGGCACAGTTCTTTGTGAAATTGAAATATGTCAAATAACAAAACTAAACTGATTTAACTTTTTAAAAGAAATCCCAAATAAAATAAATAATACAAAATTCAAGAAATATAAACAAACTAAAACTTTGCCTGTGCTCTTTCCATTTAAAATAAGAGGCAACCCACTGCGTTTTAATCACGATCCAGACAAAGTTGCTGCATACATGCAGTTTTTTATTTAAGTTAGATTATATAATTTCGAAATCTGAAGCAGAATATTTTGACTTTAGCTTTATGAAACTATACTATACAACATCTGAAAGAAACAGAAACAGCAGACGGGCCGAATGAGATGCAAATTCACTCTCTGACAGCAGGTGGCGCTTTTGGAACAGCAGTGATACAGTGTTTCCTTGGTTACCACTGTAAACAAAGCAGCCCCCCCCCGTTTGTATCGCAATTCGTTTAACATCTCAACTAACTTGAATCGTCACATATTTTTATGATTTTCAACCGGCTTGGGGTGCATCGTTGCTTGGACTCTCATTCTGACGGCACCCATTCACTGCAGAGGATCCATTGCTGAGCAAGTGATGGAATGCTACATTTCTCCAAATCTTTTCTAATGAAGAAACAAACTCATCTACTGTACATCTTGGATGGCCTGAGTACATTTTCAACACATTTTCATTTTGGGGTGAACGGTTCCTTTAAACAGAGCAGATTCACATACAAAATAATATTTTTTTTGGTTTTAATATCCAACCAGAAATGTTTTAGCGACACATTCCAGATGAGCAAACGCTTAATATTGCATCTTCTTGATAAAAAAAAAACTACCAAATAGACACGAATATGACAAAACCATCTGAATCATCCTATTTATAGAGTTAAACATCAGTTCTCCTCAAGTGTAACTCGTTTTAGTTTTGCCTGTAGGCTTGGATACAAATGAGCTGCAAATGCATTCAATTGGTTTATTTGTTTGTGTTTACAGGTCCTGTCCAATGCACGGCTGGTCCTGGAGAACCTTATAAAGTAAGTATATCATTAACATCATTTGTTGCTTAATTCATAAATAAAGCGGCTATGCTAATTGGATTTCTCACGCTCAGTGACTCACTAATTTCTGGCTAATGATCCAGCTGAAGCGTCTGAATGAGACAGATAATGACTGTGCCCGGCAGGAACTAAATGCATGTCTTTTGTTACTTGTCATTAAGCAAACACTTTTATCCAGAGCAGCATATAGTGCACTAATCGCTGGGCTCGTCCCTCTGGAGAAAGACACTGTAGTAATGATGAAGAAACTCTACAGTTTGATGGGCGCTTCTGCCAGGTGTTGAATGCACGAGCTTTGGCTTCTGGGATTTTTCAGCCCAGTCTCACTATTTATTCAACATTATTCAACATTAGCATTAGCAAAAGTGAGGCTTTTAATGACAAACACCAATAGCAATACAGTCATATTTATTTATTTATTTGTTTGTTTGTTTGTTTGTTTGTATGAATAAAATTGAGCTATTTTTAGAAACTGTAAAATTGTAAGATTTAAATATTTGTCACATGTTATTTATATTAAATAGTATAATGTTTATATATAAAATAATTTTATATACTAAAAATTATTATAAATTATATTATAAAAGATATAAATTATATACACATACATTTCTATCCATTCATACATATTATTTATAATAGAAAATAATGTGTCTATCTATCTATCTATCTATCCATCCATCTATCTATCTATCTATCTATCTATCTATCTATCTATCTATCATCGTCTCTCTGTCTG
>NW_015645553.1:424137-434805 GCF_001515625.1 Sinocyclocheilus rhinocerous
TATCTATCTATCTATCTATCTATCTATCTGTCTGTCTGTCTGTCTACATATATGTCAATGAAAAAATCTTTCTCTTTCTCTATATAATGATTGAATGTACTATGTAATTATTATAAATTATTATAAATATTAAAATGTATTATTTATTATATTTTTATTATATAAATGTATCATTTATTATAAATAAAATTATACAATTATTATAAATATATGTAATGATTTTATATACTAAAAATTATTCTAAATTATATAATAAAATATATAAATTATATTATAAATTTCTATAAATTATATATACATACATTTATATACATGCATACATAATATTATTGGTTTAAATCAACAAATTATGTTCATAAAATTATTTATTTATATACATGAATTTATATATGTATATACAGTATGATGAAAAATTGAAGGTAATGTTTACTTAACACATTAAAATGTGAGGTTTCTCATTAGAAATACATCTAAATGACATTATCTCCTCTTGTCTTCAGATATGGCATTCTGGTGGACCCCATCCAGATCATCTCTCTCTTCCTGAAGGACCCGTACAGCTGGCCGGCTCTGTGCCTGATCATTGGTATGATGAGTGTGTGCTTTGTGACCGACAGCAGATTCATGCAGATTAGCTCAAGCTGAAGACATAATTTCACACCACATTTACACTTTCTGTCATGCATAATGTAAGATCATAAAAATCCACGTCAATATTCCATGCATGCTCACTTCAATATGCCATGTCTAATCTGTTTGCTTTTGCAGTTTCCAATGGCTTTATAATGGCAGCTTTGTACATAGAGAGAAAGCTATCCGTGGTGAGTTGCATGCTGGGAATGAACTGTGTGATTACAGACATGGACTTACAAATAAAACCGATTAAACTATTACATATAACCGATACACGAAGAGTGAATCTCACAATCCAGACAAAATCATGTCCAGATCACATTTTACCTCAAAATTAAAAACAAATTTTTTTTTATAAAACAAAGCTTTTTCTTTTTAACTTTTAAGGTTTTCTTTGCATTGTGTCATTATTCACATGACAGTTAAGCACATTTTTTCCCAATTCTTATTATTGCTATGTGAAAATATCCCATTCTCATTACTGTAATGCAAAAAAAAAAAAAATGTGACAAATTATATAAATTATAAAATATTTGTTATTTGTGAATAAACAATAACAAAAAATAAAATATAAAAAACTTATTTTATTTGAGCTATGTAAGTATGTTTTGCAACATTTATCATTTTCGTTTAATTTAAGTTAAATTCTAAATATAGCTAAAACTATATAAAGTACAAATAAAAACTAAAACTTAATTAAAAAAACCATATAGACATATTAAAAACAAAAAATAACAGTAATAATAAAAAAAATACTGAAAATGACAAAACACTTAATTACTAAAACCTTAACTAAAATTAAACGATGATAGAATATAAATGTAAAATCTACAATATAAAATGAGATTATTATTATTATATATTATATAAAATACAAATATTTTATCAAATACAAATACAAAATCTATGAAATATATATATAACTAATAAATCGGACAAAAACACAACAAAATGTAAAAAATATATGAAAAAAACGAAAATATATATTAAAAAAAACATTTTAATAATAATATTTAATTTCACATAACATTTTTCACATTTATTTATTTTAAATTTATAATATACATTTGTAGTGGGGATGAAATATGACCTAGACCTGGATTTGATTATTTATTGCAGGTTAAATGTATATCTGTTAGCGCAAGTGCTTCTCATTGCTGGTTTGTTTTAATAGTCATGTAATTGAATTTCCAGGGCAGCATCTCAGAGGGCACCGGAACATTCCTTCATGGCATCAATCTTGCAGCTCTGTTATTTGTCCCGGCCGGTACAGTTCTCAGCCTGACCTCTATAACCCCAGGTATCACAGACATCTTCCACCTGTGTTCAGATGTTCACACTAACACCTTCAACCTTCGGTCTTACAGGAAAACGTTGTTTCTCGTGCATTAACTACCAAAACCTCTACCAGTGGCATTTTTTACCTTGTGACCATGTGATTTGGTTGTGGGTTTAACTAGAAAATGATGTTTGTTTTTTTATGTAATCCTTGTTGGCATGTTGGAAATATATTGTTGTGTGAGTAATCATGCTGTCTCGTGGCTGTGTTTCAGTGGGTGGTGTTCTGGCGTTGAGTGTCTTCACCATTCTCTTCCTGAAGCTGTATTCATACAGAGACGTCAACAAATGGTGCAGAGAGATCAGACACGCCAAAGCCCGAACCCTGTCCCGCTCTCACTCCTGTGAGTAACACAACCTCACCAAAAACTCACATTTTCATCATGCATTCTTATCAGACATCAAGCAAATTCTAATATTCACATGCATATGTGCATGAAGGCAAATGCTTCTAGATACACAGTCTCTGTTGTGAAACGCATCATTGCACAAATCTTAATGCAAGTATGGAATGCATTAGAGCTAACATTACATTATATTCCTCTCCGTATGAATGCATTGTTTTGATTTGCATTGAATTGTTTATTTTGCACCAGTAATACCTGCCGCTTGTCCTCCTGTAGCACCTGCGGTTCATAAAGCCTGTATTTTCTCATCTGTTGTTTGCTGTGAAGGGCTCTCAGTGTTTGTCTGAATCTGTACAAACAGACTGAGATGTGAGAGGCATTGCACTGTTTCTGTTTGCGTGAGCACTAACGCTGTGCTGTACTGCCACATGCATGCTGGACAAAGAACAACAGCACATTTAATGCAAACTTTACCATCAATATCGTTTAAAAAAAAAAAAAAAAGTGTGAGCTATGAACTGCCTAGCAACACAGATTGTTGTGTTTGGTCTCCTGGCAGAGAATATCTGAATGAATTCAGTGTGTGTTAATGTTTCATTTTTCTCCCGTAGGCCCGTCTGTGCACAAAGCCAACGGCACGACCGGATACACACACGTGAGCTATCCAGCAAACCTCACACACAGAGGTCAGTCACTACACAACAACTCAACCTGTTTAATAAGGAATATCAGCTTGCTTGTAATTAAAATATAAATTCAAATATTTAAATGGAATTAATAACTAATTTTTTATTTTTTTACATTTATTTTATTATTTTGTTACAGACATTTATTATTTTATTTTCGTTCCAACTCTGTGTTACGAGCTGAACTTCCCGCGCTCTCCACGGATACGGAAGCGTTTCTTACTGCGCCGACTGCTTGAGATGGTGAGAGACAGCATGTGACCGCAGAAACTCATGTTTACAGTTTGCACTTTCTGATAATGTTATACCTGTTTTTCTTTCTTGCAGGTGTTTTTAATGCAGTTGATGCTCGGATTAATACAGCAGGTATGCAAAGAGTAGTTTTAATTGAGCTTATTTGTGTGTGTATGACATGATGTTTTTAATGACTCTTTTTTTTTTTTCTTTTAATAGTGGATGGTTCCGACGATTCAGAACTCAATGAAACCCTTTCAGGTAGAATCGCGCTGTAAAGTCTGACATATAAAATAATAGTCCGAAAAATCCAATTTCATAAAGGAACAGTTTATTGAACCTTTAGACAAAATACAAAAAAAAAAAGAGTTTGCATATGTGACCCTGGACCACAAAACCAGTCATAAGGGTCAGATTTTCGAAATTGAGATTTATATATCATCTGAATAAATAATCTTTCCATTGATGTATGGTTTGTTAGGATCGGACAATATTTGGTCGAGATACAACTATTTGAAAATCTGGAATCTGAGGGTGCAAAAAAATCTAAATATTGAGAAAATCGCCTTTAAAGTTGTTCAAATGAAGTCCTTAGCAATGCAATATCTTCATGGAACATGATATTTACTTAATATCCTAATGATTTTTGGCATAAAAGAAAAATCTATAATTTTGACCCATACAATGTATTTTTGGCTATTGCTACAAATATACCCCAGCGACTTAAGACTGCTTTTGTGCTCCAGGGTCACATATGTGTTTTTGTTTAGTATCACATCTGATACATCAGGATTTTATGGCTCATATAGTATGATATAGTGAGAATATGGAGAGAAAAAATACCTCAGTTTTATTCAAAACTCAAACTGAGCAAAAATATGCCAGACTACTGACTATAAAATAATATAAATACCAGCTGTCACTCTACATTTGTCGGTAATGTCTTATAAGATGAGATTTAAATGCTTACTGTTATGATCAAACCATATGTGCAATGCAATACAATTATGGTTGAGAGACGAACAAATAAACATTCCTCAAAAGCCTGATGATCATATTTGACTCACATTTGAACATGATTTTTCTCATAAATGATGTAGTAAATCTAAGTAAATCTTCAGTCCAGTAAGTATTTGTCTTGAAATGTTACTAACAATTTAAAAGTTGTTCTTATGTTTACTTTATAAAAATCAGTAAAGATTTCAAAGCAAGAAGACCTGTGAAGCACGAGCTGAAGATGGACATTTGTATAAAGATGCTAAAAGATGTATAAACTATCAATCAGATGACAGAAAAATGCATTTAAATTGTCCAGGGTTTGAATACTTTGTACTGGTTAGGCATACAGAAATACTTCTTTAACATGTTGTTTTTATCAATTTTTTATTTTTATGCGTTGATTGAACATATAGTCTCTGTCTCTTTAAACAGGACATGGATTTCACTAGAATCGTTGAACGTCTGCTGAAGCTCGCTGTAAGTGTCCAGAGAAACCAATGCAAACAGATGCTGTTGTTGTCATGGATGGACTTTTGTTGCTAGAGCTTTTGCAGGTGCTGTTGATATGGCTGCTGTTGCTATAGCTTTCACTGTGGCACTTGCTGTTGCTATGGTGTGAAATCCAGGCAAATTCACTTAAAGTTTTCCCTGTAGCTGATCAGCTCAGTACAGTCATCATTAAAGGGATCATATGACGTTGCTAAAAAGAACATTATTTTGTGTATTTGGTGTAATGCAATGTGTTTATGCGGTTTAAGGTTCAAAAAACACATTATTTTCCACATACTGTACATTATTGTTTCTCCTCTATGCCCCGCCTTTCTGAAACGCGTCGATTTTTACAAAGCTCATCGGTCTGAAAAGCGAGGTGTGCTCTGATTGGCCAGCTATCCAGTGCGTTGGGATTGGCTCCAAAGAGAAAAGAAAACTTGAAATCGCGTCATATGACCCCTTTAAACAATATGAAGAGGATTCTGTAGAGGCAGCCAGTCGTTATCATAGAAATCAAAAATAAATGGACAAAAAATATTGTAAATTGTTGTATTTCATTAAAACAGAATTATACAGTTTAGCATTATACAAAATATTTAAATGCTGAATGCCATGATTGACCAATCAGAATTAAGAATTCCAGACTGCTTGAATTTCGCATGGTAACAGCTGCTGTCGTTTTGGTTGATGTCATATCTGTGGCCCCTCCTCCTCAGAGTGTCTAATGGCACAAGCCCCTCCCCTTCTCCCTGTCCCTCTACAGGTGCCCAATCATTTTATCTGGCTCATCTTTTTCTATTGGTATTTCCACTCCTCTATGAACTTCGTAGCTGAGCTCATGCAGTTTGGAGACCGTGAGTGGACTTTTTTCTCACATTTCTGAAAAATTGAGAGAGGTTAACTTGCAATTGCGAGAAAAAAAAGTCAGAATTCTGAGTTTATATCTCGCAATTCTGACTTTTTTTCTCAGAAGACTATTACGTGCTGCATTATGGGAGTGCAGCGGAGGGAGTCGCGGCATGACAAAACCATATCTGCAATAACCGAGATGTTGAATGTAAAAACAATGCAAAATTTAGAAGGGAAATATTTGATTTTTAACAGACTTCAGCCCAAATCAAATGTGATCCGAAAGACTCGAGCAGGTGTGTTTTATAACGTGCAATCTAATGTTAACACTGCCGGGCCAAAGCAGCACATCATTGCAATGCCTTCTCACTAATGTTTCATACTTGACATTTTCATACCGTGATGATCAATTCAAAGAGGCGCAAAATCGAAAGTGTTTGTATTTTTCCAAATGCATTTCAGAAGGGAACTCATTTGTGTCTGTAATTTAAATGTAATCTTTTTTTTTGTTCTTTGTGCTGTTGCTTTGGTGGTGTGATTGACTGAATCTGTGAGTTTTTGCACTTTATTCAGAAATGCATGACGTTTGTCAACCTTTTAAAGGCTGATTTGAAGAATGTAACTGCTTTTATGTTGATTTCAATACTTGCTGATCAATTTTAGTTTCTGAAAAGAGACGTATAAATACATTATATCAACATTGTACATGAATCTGTGAAATAGTTAAAGCCAAAATTTTATGTTGTGCCATTTAAATTGCCAGCAGTGTTATTTAAATGGGATTTAATGGGATTCAAGCACCAATAGGGCCAAGAAAGATGTAAGGAACGATATCGTTGAAACAATCACAGCCTATCAGAATCCATCCTAACTTGAACGACTGCAAACATTTAAAGCGGCAGATGATGTTATGGTCTGTTTGCGTGGACACACTCTAAAAAATGCTGGGTTGTTTCAACCCAACTTTGGGTCAAATATGGACTAACCCAACCGTTGGGTTAAAAATGTAATGTAAAAATTTAACCCAAAGTTGGGTTGAAACAACCCAGCATTTTTTAGAGTGCACTGATGTAGTTATAGTTGTTGGTGTGTGAACAGACCTTTATTCTGAACTTCATCACTTTGTTTTTTCAGGGGAATAGTCCTGAGACTACTGAGATTTTTATATACCAAACCAACCGCAAATAATGGACACCAAATAAGAAGCGAGGCTGTATTTTGCCAAATATTTGACTTAAAACTTGGTACCAGACCTTTGGTGCATCCTGATTGGTCAAATATATATATATATATTCTCATATACTGTGAAGAGATTATACAGAAATAATTATTCTGTTGGCATCTGGTTAAAACATTTAGACTGCTGCGGTGCTTGGTCCCATTATTTGTGTGTGTTAGTTTTTTTTGGATCTCAATTTACCATGCTTATGATAATACTAAGATGTAAATGTACTTTATTCCATTGTAACTGCTGCAATCAGGCGTGATGGATTTGTTTGAAGAGTTTTTTAATTACATTTGAAGTACCTTTCTACAAAACATTTGACAGATACGATTTAATAACCAGCAGATTTTTCCTGTGAAAGCCAATGTTTGTAACTGAAGACACGTTACGTTTTCCCTGTACGGTTTTGGCAGCTCATGTTCCAGTTTATTAAATCTTTTCAAACATCAGCATATCTAGTTGTGTATGAAATATGATGTGACAATATCTAGAGAAAATTGCTTTGTTCCCCTTTTGTATGTCGCTTTGACGCATAAATGTAAATGTAAAATAATCAGAAAAAGATCGGGGTTCACTTTGTGCATATAAAATATTTATTCAGCAGATGGAAACCAATCACATAGATCCGAAAAACAACAAAAAGACAGTGCCACTAGAAATCCATCCAATATGAACGTGTGCAGATAAAACAAAGAGAGGAAATGACGGAATCCCATCTGCTGTGTCACTGCTGTGGAGAAAATACACGAGATTAATACACAACGATGTCAAAATATGATTCTGCACATGAGCAGGCATGATGAAGCTCACCTTTGCTTTGTTTTGTACTGGTAAATAGAGTTTAAATTCAGCGGGGAGCTCGTCCTCAGAGTACAGCCGGTCAGAGAAATACACCCTCCTAATGCGACAGTTTGCGTGAATCTGAAAGACACGAGGACGGCCATCACAAACCCCATAAACACCTGAATCACAGTCTTTAGTTTCAAGCTATTTCTAATAACAGCTTATATCATGAAGGTTTGCTGACATTAGAAATTATGTTTGTATTGGCAGATTTTAAAAGCACTGTTATTCATTCTTTCATATATATATATATATACAGAGGGTACGGAAAGTATTCAGACCCCCTTAAATATTTCTCTCTCTGTTATATTGCAGCCATTTGCTAAAATCATTTAAGTTAATTTTTTTTCCTCATTAATGTACACACAGCCAGCCATATTGACAGAAAAACACAGAATTGTTGACATTTTTGCAGATTTATTAAAAAAGAAAAACTGAAATATCACATGGTCCTAAGTATTCACCCCCTTTGCTGTGACACTCATATATTTAACTCACGTGCTGTCCATTTCTTCTGATCATCCTTGAGATGGATCTACACCTTCATTTGAGTCCAGCTCTGTTTGATTATACTGATTGGACTTGATTAGGAAAGCCACACAACTGTCTATATAAGACCTTACAGCTCACAATGCATGTCAGAGCAAATGAGAATCACGAGGTCAAAGGAACTGCCTGAAGAGCACAGAGACAGAATTGTGGCAAGGCACAGATCTGGCCAAGGTTACAAAAAAAATTCTGCTGCACTTAAGGTTCCTATTATTTTATTTATATATAAATATAGATACATTTTAAATTTATATAAATTATTTTATTTTCAAAACACTTAAGTCAACTGTAATACAAAGAAATTATGTCGTAAACAAATGTTGTATCATGTTCTGCTGCTTAATTTATGCTTACATAAATATTATATTATGTTTACATTTTATTATATTGTATTACCATTTTTTTTTTTTACTGTCTGCAGTGTTAAGTATTATTGAGATATTTTTTAATTAGTTTTTATTTTTATATTTTCCATTTTCATTTTAGTTAAAATCTTTTTTAATGTTTATATAGATTTTTAAAATTAATTTTTACTATTTTTTTATTTAATTAATTTTTAGTTTAAGTTCTAGTTATTTTGGTTGTAGTTATAAGTTGCTTTTGGAAACTATCTGAAAAAAAGTTTTTATACATTTTATTTTAGTTAACGTATATGTTTCAGTAACAAACATGTTTTTATGGTTTTTAGTTTTGATTTGGTTAACTATAACAACCCTGAATTACCAGTGCCATAAACAATAAATCAGCCATTAAAAGTAGCAATTGAGCACATCTAGGCTTAACTGTCATGAAAATATAATGGTTCTAATAACTGTGTTAGTCCCAAAATAGGACTCTTTATGTAAAATAGATTTTCTTATATTTTTCCTCTTGATTTTGGGGTAAAATTAGTAAGTAGTAAAATGTTTTTATAAAGCACCTTTCACAGACAAGGAGGAGTCACAAAGTGCTTTACAGTAAAAAATAAATAAAATCAAACAAATTAAATACCAGCTGTACAAATACCACAAAATTCAATACCAGCAAAACCATATCGCTAATTAAAAGCTTGTCCAAAAAGATGTCTTTAAGTGTTTTTTAAAAGATTCTACAGAACCCATAGCTCTCAAAGTTAAAGGAAGTGAGTTCCGGAGCCTTGGAGCCACAACACAAAAAGCACGTCACCTCTTGTCTTAAAGGGGTCATATGATGCGATTTAAATTTTTCCTTTCTCTTTGGAGTGTTACAAGCTCTTGGTGCATAAAGAAGATCTGTAAAGTTGCAAAGACTAAAGTCTCAAATCCAAAGAGATATTCTTTATAAAAGTTAAGAGTCAGCTACGCCTACCTAAAACGGCTCGTTCTAACACGCCCCCACATACCTACGTCACGATGTGGGAAGATTTGCATAACGCCGCCCAAATGTTCACGCAAAGAAAGAAGGCGTGGTTTCAGGAACAGCAGTAGTGTTGATGCATGTCATGTCAGGGAGACCCAGATGTTCGAATTTGTGCAACGCATTTTATGGACGACAGTTTTTTACCCCTTTAAGACATGTTCTAGGAATAGTTAAAAAACCTAATAACCTAAATATAACTTAAAAATAACCTGGTGAAATGGGTTGGATCAGTCTCTCACCTGCACTCTCAGCGTCTCGATGTAGTTGGTGCCGTACGCTCGGCGTGTGAAATCTGACAGGTTGAACTGGATCTGATTCCAGCCGTCGTCCAGCCGCATGGGCATCGTGCAGATGAAGGGCTTCACGCGGGTCGTGCTCTGATAGTTACTCGCCCTGAACCTCCGCCGCACGTTCTTATCGTCCAGTACCTGAAGCGCATCACACATTCACACATTTCTGACATGGCTAATCATCTCTGAATTGTCTGAAGAAACCAGTTCTCTACCTGAACTTCGAACGTGAAATACTTCTTGAGGTTCTTGATGATCATGACGAGGAAGGGCAGTTTGATGCCGAGGGGGGTCAGGTCTGATCATGATGTGTGTGTGTTCAGTGTCAGAAAGATGGACGGGTCGGGGACACACTCACCTCACATTCGTCCCCTCCACCTCCAGAACCAAAGACTGGATGTCATTGTCTGTGATGCGCTTTATGTGTCCGTTTCTGACCTGCAACAACATGTTTGTTTAGTGAGCTAGTGAGTTAATACATAACTCTATATATATATATATAAACAATATAATACAATACAACAATATAATAAATTTAATATAAATAATATAAATAACTAAATGTACATACTAAAAATAAATCATATGTATATCATAGTTATTACAGTTAACTAAAACCATTAAAGAACATTTTTGTTAGTTGAAATAAAATAAATATTAACTGAAATAAAATTACAAAAAATTATTTTATTTCAGCTAGTTGAAAAGGAAACATTTCTCTTTTTTATTTAGTTTAACTTGAAGTTTTAAAATAACTAAAACTAAAAAAAAAAAAAATGAATAATAATAGTTAACATAGACGTACT
>NW_015645553.1:434829-436772 GCF_001515625.1 Sinocyclocheilus rhinocerous
ATACACATATATATATATATATATATATATATATATTTATAGTGCTGTCAAATGATTAATCTCGATTAATCGCATCCAAAATAAAAGTTTTTGTTTACATAATATATGTGTTATATTTATTATGTATATATAAATACACACACATACAGCATATCTTTTGAAAATGTTTACATGTAGCCTATTTACATGTATATATTTATTCATATAATTTATATCATATATAAATATATTTAATATATAAATGTAACATATTTTTCTTAAATATATACATGCATTTGTGTGTATTTATATATACATGATAAATATACGCAGTACACACACATATATTATGTAAACAAAAACTTTTATTTTGGCTAGTTGCTAAGGAAACAGTTATCGTTTTCATTTTAAGTTGATGTACTAAAACAACTAAAATTAAAATGAAAACAGAAAATATAATAAGTAATAAAAGAAATGAAAAATAATAATAACTAATTAAAACTATTAATAAACACTAAAGCATATAAGTTACTGCTTAGGTACTTGAAAGAATGCTATAACAGTATCATTATTATGGTGATGCCCAAAACCACTGATCTATATTATAATGTCTCTATTATAGATCAGAATGTGTATAATGCTACCGACGCTATACTTTTTCACACCTAATGCAGATTAAATGTAAAATAAAGCAATATTATAACCTAAATATGAAATTCCTGTAAGTTAGCAGTGCATTAGCAGCATCTGAGCTCCATCAGTCAATCTAGCATCTTTCCCAGCATCTGCTCACCTTTTTGTCCCATATCTGCAGGGGTTTGCTCCCGATGCTGTAGAGGATGGACAGAAAGCCGCTCTGAAATGTGTTTTTGAACATAATCCTGCGGTTTTAATTCTAATGACTACACACTATATACAGTTTATTCTGCTCTGAACGCGTCCGGCTGGATCTCTGGACTCCAGATCTCGGGTTCCGCTTTACAAATAACAAACAAACGTATGCATCAAATAATCGTCGTATATAAAACTAAGGCGCTTAAAACGCGTTAAATGTCGCGTCTGGTCTGATTAATCCTCAACAGCGACACCGACGAGCTTTTTCCGAGTTTATTTGGGAGTTGCTAGGAGACGTGACGTGGTCTGGTTGTCACGTCGGACCCTTTAATGTTGACACGGCTGTTGCTATAATAACGTAGATATATCTAAGATCCCAGTCAGTGTTGCCAACTTAGCAATTTTGTTGCTAAATTTTGCAACTTTTCAAACTACCCTAGCAACTTTTTCTTCCAAAAGCACCTAGCAACAAATGTAGCTATTTTTAAATTGTATTTGGCTACTTTTAGCAACTTTTGATAAGTGGCTCAAACAATAAAAAGGCACACATTTTCCATCTAAATTTCACAAAAAGAGGAAACCAAAGATGCCTAGCAGTACACACATCACGTGAATTAAGTTACTGCTATTTGCAATTGTTCAATTTGATAATAATTGATTACGTAATGACGTCATCACGCAATGACATCACAACGTCATTTAGCAACTTTTAGCAACAAATCGACCTTCCTTTAGCAACTTCCCCTGAAAATTAGTTGGCAACACTGATCCCAGTGAGCTTATGCAGTGAATACGACATCTGTTCTTTATTCTCGTGCGTACATTTTTAGGACACATTTACAAATAAGTCAAATAGAAATGTATAGAAAATATTGGTGCACTTGATGCACGGTGACAACTAGTTCAACCATTTTGCATTGAATTGCATTGCATTGATTTATGAAATGAACTAATTCCTAGATTAAACAGAGAACCATTTTGAGCGACATGACATTAGCAATTGATAATGTAGGGAAACAGCAGACAATTGTACATAATCAATTGCATTAAAGAATAGTCAAGTCAAGTCACCTTTATTTATATAGCGCTTTTAACAATACAGATTGTGTCAAAGCAACTGAACAGCATTA
>NW_015645553.1:437891-444270 GCF_001515625.1 Sinocyclocheilus rhinocerous
AATAGAAAATTAGACGACAAAGAATTAACTTGACGGAGCTCAAACTCAAAACACACGGTAGCAACAAACAGGAAGTTTGTTAAAGAATGAAAAATTGCTTTCATGATGTGCACAAGTGACTAGATGATGTGGAAGTTGAACAAGCAGTTTTGAGTTGATAAACAGCTTTGTAAATCTGCTGATATCTGTTCTTCATGACCTAGAAACATCAGTCCCAGACCAGACACACATGAACACAACACACCAAACACAGGAGGAGCTCTGACATCACTGTAGTTCAGTGAGAGACTCAGAGAAAACGAAACTAACAACAATATGGATGCCTGAAAGTTAAACTAAATGTTTTTTGAGCCATTCAAAGACTCTTGTGGACACATCTGAAACTCACAGGTAGGCTAAGTGATAGAAATATAAGAGAGATTGTCTCGAACAGGTTTCTAATGGAAGTGGTCTGGTGTTTATGTCAGACTGGAATAATCTGAACAGAACCAAGTTTCAGCATATCAAATACTCACCTTCTTTAGTTTACTGCACTGAAAGGGTAACAGATTTGTATTTAAAGCATGTCATTTGATTGGTTGTATAGTTTGGTGTTTCTGTCATTTTGTCACACGACATAAAGTCTAAAGAAGTCCTGCAGACAGACAGAATACAAACCTGCTACACTGTAGCTGAAAATCACATTTACATAAAATAAGATGAAATTACACTTGACTTGACTTTTTTTATTTTGGGAAAAATAGAATTTTTGTGTGAGATTTAAAAAAATTAATAGACATAGTTTTTTGTCCATATCAATGTGTACATGATATGAATATTCCTGAACAGTGTTATGACTATTGATTAAAGAGTCATGATGTGATTTTATGTAGGAAAAAGTGAAAATCTGTAAGTTCAGTGTAGAGCGATATACAAGACATTACTTACTTAATTAATGAATTGTTTGTTTGTAATTAATGATACTGAGCTATTTGAAATTTGCTGATGTGAGATAATGCAATGAATATTAAAGCTGGGGTTAGTTCAATCAAAAATGACAATTCTGTTATAAATTACACACTCGTATGAAACTAGTTCTTCAGAACATAAAAGACGTTTTTTTTTATTCCATTGAAAGTCTATTCACCCAAAACGCTGATGCTGACAGATAAAAAAAAAAGTGAATAAATACCTAAATTACATCTGTTCATCATATAAAGCAATTGTCTCTTCATAAGAATTGAATTAAACCACTTCATTCATATGGATTTATTTTTGGATCTCTTTACGAACATTATGAATCATCAGACTTTCAATGGAGGGGCAGAAATCTCCCAGATTTCATTGAAGATGAACTAAAGTCTTATGGGTTTGTAATGACATGAGGGTAAGTATAAGATGACAGAATTTTCGTTTTAGTGTAAACTATCCCATTATTGCCAACCATGTTTGCCTCAAATTGTAAAAATCAGACTTTTGAGGTACTGTAAGATTTTACTGAAATAAACTTTCCTCACTTGGGAGGTGTATGTGAAGTATTTAACTTCAACTGTTCAGGAATATAAATCATTAATGTTCATCATTTATCTTTCCAGCAATGTCATCCTCCAGTGGTCCACTGACTGAGGAGCTTCAGTGCTCTATATGTCTGGATGCGTTCACTGATCCGGTCACCGCTCCATGTGGACACAACTTCTGCAAGACCTGTCTGAATAAGTACTGGGACAACAGTCAGACCTGCAACTGTCCATACTGTAAAGAAACATTCAACCAAAGACCCGATCTCAAGATCAATACCACACTCCGAGAGGTTGCTGATCACTATAAAAAGAAAAGCCCTGAGGAAACAAATGAAGTTCTGTGTGACTTCTGTGAGGAAAGAAAGCTGAAAGCCTTCAAGTCATGTCTGGTGTGTCAGAGCTCTTACTGTGAAACTCACCTGGAGCCTCATTTGAAAGTGGCAGGTTTAAAGAAACACAAACTGATGAATCCTGTGAGTAATCTGGAGGACTATATATGTCAGAAACACGAGAGGCCTCTGGAGCTGTTCTGTAGAGATGATCGGACATGTGTGTGTCCCATGTGTGCTCTGACAGACCACAAGAACCACAACACTGTTCCTCTAGAAAAGGAGAGTGAAGAGCAGAAGGTAGAAGATTTGAACAAAAATTAAGCGTTAGCGTTAGTTCTGGCAGGTCACGTGAGTCAAGCTTGCATCAGCCAATTCTCAGCTGATCACATCTACCTATAGGAATACGACACCTATCGCGGCATTCCTATATAAGCTCTATTCAGTATTATTCAGCAGCTTTTCAGATTCAGCAGCTTTTCAGCTTGCTCAGGAGCAAATTACCCTCCTCCATCCCCAGCTCCTCCTTTCGCCACAGTCAGGACTTGGCTTTCTGATATTCCTTGCTAATCAGACTCCTTTATCGTGAATAAAGTGTTACACTTAAATATCATTAAGTACATTAATGATATCTGCCTTGTTCTGTTCTGTTAACCCTAGGGGGGTTATTATTGCTGCTCTCCCTGCTCATTCATGACAGGCTGCATGGATGGGCAGGGAGGTTTTTGCCCAGAACAGAACCATACCGCCAAACCAAACTTTATGCTAAGTATCTATCATTTTGACGATAGTGGTCCTGACAGAACTGCTTTTAAATGGTTCATATCATGAGGAATCAGATTTTTATTTAATCTTGTAAAACATTTTGTGAAGTTTCCTCAGAAAACAGTAAAGGTGATGATACATAGGGCAACTTTTTGAGCCATGTTGCTGGGCAGTGTTGCCGTCAACGGGCAACCAGGTGAGACACAAGGCCCACAACCGTTCTAAAGTATCCAGACAGAAATTTGTTGCTGTTGACGGCAAACAAAAAAGTTGCCCCGTGTATCATCACCTTAAATGTCTGTTATAAATGTGTCTGTGTTGGTCTATGTCTATAGATGAAGATTCAAAATGAAGTACAGCAGATGATCCAGACCAGAATCAAGAAGATTCAAGACATCAAACACTCAGCAGAAGTCAGAAAAGTGAGCTGAAAATAATTGAATTCAATTTAATATACAGTATTTGCACTAGTCAACATTTGAAGAGGATCAAAACCTTTCATCAAAGTTGGCCTAAAAGCAAAATGCGTTGATGATTAACTTTTTTGATCCATTTCAAATGTTGACTACGATAGTTCCAGTTCTCCAAGAGTCCTGATATACAGTCCAACAGTACCGGTACTTGTTTTCACTTTTTGTATCATTCCGCTAGTCTGGGGATTTTACAGTCACTCTTTCTGCCTTACCATATTCTAGACCTAACAACTGGTTCCTATCAATAAGCAGTAATTAGGAGTTTACTAGTGTTAATCGTGAATATGTGTTCCCCAATGATGGCAATCCAAAATTTTTCTTCATTTCCTTGAGCCTATTCTGCTCTGATTAGTCAGATGACCCAGTCTGTTGTGATTGGTCTAGTTTAGTGCTTACAGCACGTGTCAGAAACAAAAAGCCAATTACCATGACTGAATTTCAGCTTCTGATGCTTCCTCAGCACGCATAAACACAGTGATACAAACAGTAATGATGATGGTGGTTTTATCAATTCGAGTCCTCATCCTTTGGAAGTGCATGCAAAGTAGATTTGCTTTCACACCCAGAAAACAGTGTCGACATGTATTTGAGGGTCAAAGTAGATGTTGTTCATGGGCAGCCAATGAAGACCACATGCTGGCATTACCCTGTTGAAAAAACCAGCATATGCTGGTTAGGTATGTTTTGAAGCATGGCTGCTGGTTTGAACTGGTTTAAGCTGGTCCTTAGCTGTTCATGAGCTGGTTTAAGCTGGTCAAGTGCTGGTCCTAAGCAACTAGCTCCTGCTCAGGACCAGCTTAGGACCAGCACATGACCAGCACTTGACCAGCTCAACAGTGTATGCAGATTTGTTACAAACTTACATAGATTTGTGCAGGAAGTAATACTTTATTTACTGATGACTCGTTTTGGCAGTTTATTGATAGACAATAACTTTAAAATTTATTGTGCACTTTGAGCTTTGAAACTTTGCAGACCTTTTACATTCACAAACAGCTTTATTAAAGGGGTCATATGATGCGATTTCAATTTTTCCTTTCTCTTTGGAGCGTTACAAGCTCTTGGTGCATAAAGAAGATCTGTAAAGTTGCAAAGACTAACGTCTCAAATCCAAAGAGATATTCTTTATAAAAGTTAAGTCACTCAAAATCTGTCTACAGTAAAGTTGTGATTCATATTCTTTGTTTTCTCAGTGGATGTGACTCTGGATCCTGATACAGCTTATCCTGATCTCATCCTGTCTTATGATGGAAAACAAGTGAGATGTGGAGACATTAAACAAAAGCTCCCATATAGCCCAAAGAGATTTACTTACTGTCCAAATGTCTTGGCAGAGGAGGGATTCTCCTCAGGGAAGTTTTATTTTGAGGTGCAGGTGAAGGGAAAGACTGAATGGGAATTAGGAGTGGCCAGAGAATCCATTAAAAGGAAGGGAAAGATCACACTGAGTCCTGAGGATGGATTCTGGACTGTGTGGCTGAGAAATAAGAATCAGTATGCAGCTCTCTCTTATCCCACTGTCCCTCTGTCTCTAAGAGTGAAGCCGCAGCGCATCGGTGTGTTTGTGGATTATGAGAAGGGACTGGTCTCCTTTTATGATGTGGAGTCCAGCTCACATATCTACTCTTTTACTGGTCAGTCTTTCACTGGCAAACTCTATCCATATTTTGGTCCATCCTTGAGCTTTAATGGTAGAAACTCAGCCCCTCTGATCATCACACCTGTCAATTCCAATCAATGAATTTACACTCTCAGGCTGTGTGTCAAAGCATTTTTAGCCAGCTGAAAATGGCCAGTTGTGGGCGCTTAAATGCTTAGGAGATGCAGCATTTAGCTAGAGTGAAATGTTCTTCCGAGCATTATTTTTCATGGCAATAATGAGATGTCATCTGGTACGGACATGGATGCCTAGAGAACAGCAATATTTACTTCTCCACTGTTGTTCAGCTGTTGTTCAAGTATGTGACGATGGGTGATATTTCTCCCACCCCTCCTCCACTGTGATTGGGTGGCTGGGTAAAAAGTGACAGTGATGTGTGTTGAGTTTTTACACAATTTTTTCAACTTTCAGCCAGAAAAAAAAAAAAAAACCTCATTGCCTGGCCATGCTGCAGTCATTTTCAAATATGTGGCGGTCCCTTTGAAAACAATTGAAAAACTATCCTCGGTCCTTTGGTGGACACGTCCTTAATATTACATTTTTTTTCTCCGAATTTGGCAGTTTTTGAAATTTGTTATAATTACATAGTTTAAAGGGTCGGTGGACAGTGACATGGAGTAGAAGAAATTGTTTGAATAACGTTGTTATTTTTGTTTTCTTTGCACACAAAAATATTCTCGTAGCTTTATAAAATTACGGATGAACCACTGATGTCATATGGACTATTTTAACAATCGTCCTCCTTACTATGTTTCTGGGCCTGGGAACATTTTAGTTACATTGCTGTCTATGGAGGGTTTGAAAGCTCTTGGATTTCATTAAAAATAGCTTAATAAATTGTGTTCTGAAAATGAATGAAGGTCTTACGGTTTTGGAACGATGTGAGGGTGAGTAATTAATGACAGAATTATCATTTTTGGGTGAACTATCCCTTTAAAGGTAAAAACACAATGTTTTTTGTGTTTTTTTTTCTTTCATATTTTGGAATTAAATGTCAAAGTGAAACTGGATGCAAAAATTGTGCAGCTACATGGTTTACCTTAACATAATTACACCATCTGAATAAAGACATACTCATTTCTACGAATGGATTTGTTGACTTTGTTTTGTGTTACAAAACAAAAATGGTCATTATTAACATGCTACAGTATGTGCCAAAAGTCACAATAGCCTATTTCCATGGCACAGTACATTTTTACAATAATGATATGTTTGCTTACTGAATTTAGTTAAGTTTACATACACACATAATGGCAGAATGATATTTAATGTATTGTATGTTGCTTTCAAACATACTATTGGCTTTAAGCCGTCTATACCAAAGTTAATTTGTACAACAACCATTAAGCTTCTCCATACTGAAAGATTTTATATCTAGTCAAGTCATCACCTTTATTTATATAGAGCTTTTAACAATACAGATTGTGTCAAAGCAGCTTTACTGTATCAAATAGGAAAATAGTGTGTCAATAATGCAAAAGGACAATAGTAAACAATCAATTTTCAGTTAAAGGCAGTTCATCATTGAATTCAGTGATGTCATCATCCAGCTCAGTTCAGTTTAAATAGTCTCTGTGCAATCAAGTCGACGATATCGCTGGAAATGAAGTGTCCCCAACTAAGCAAGCCAGAGGCGACAGCGGCAAGGAACCA
>NW_015645553.1:453487-470989 GCF_001515625.1 Sinocyclocheilus rhinocerous
ATTGCCTGGCCATGCTGCAGCCATTTTCAAATATGTGGCGGTCCCTTTGAAAACAATTGAAAAACTATCCTCGGTCCTTTGGTGGACACGTCCTTAATATTACATTTTTTTTCTCCGAATTTGGCAGTTTTTGAAATTTGTTATAATTACATAGTTTAAAGGGTCGGCGGACAGTGACATGGAGTAGAAGAAATTGTTGAATAACGTTGTTATTTTTGTTTTCTTTGCACACAAAAATATTCTCGTAGCTTTATAAAATTACGGATGAACCACTGATGTCATATGGACTATTTTAACAATCGTCCTCCTTACTATGTTTCTGGGCCTGGGAACATTTTAGTTACATTGCTGTCTATGGAGGGTTTGAAAGCTCTTGGATTTCATTAAAAATAGCTTAATAAATTGTGTTCTGAAAATGAATGAAGGTCTTACGGTTTTGGAACGATGTGAGGGTGAGTAATTAATGACAGAATTATCATTTTTGGGTGAACTATCCCTTTAAAGGTAAAAACACAATGTTTTTTGTGTTTTTTTTTCTTTCATATTTTGGAATTAAATGTCAAAGTGAAACTGGATGCAAAAATTGTGCAGCTACATGGTTTACCTTAACATAATTACACCATCTGAATAAAGACATACTCATTTCTACGAATGGATTTGTTGACTTTGTTTTGTGTTACAAAACAAAAATGGTCATTATTAACATGCTACAGTATGTGCCAAAAGTCACAATAGCCTATTTCCATGGCACAGTACATTTTTACAATAATGATATGTTTGCTTACTGAATTTAGTTAAGTTTACATACACACATAATGGCAGAATGATATTTAATGTATTGTATGTTGCTTTCAAACATACTATTGGCTTTAAGCCGTCTATACCAAAGTTAATTTGTACAACAACCATTAAGCTTCTCCATACTGAAAGATTTTATATCTAGTCAAGTCATCACCTTTATTTATATAGAGCTTTTAACAATACAGATTGTGTCAAAGCAGCTTTACTGTATCAAATAGGAAAATAGTGTGTCAATAATGCAAAAGGACAATAGTAAACAATCAATTTTCAGTTAAAGGCAGTTCATCATTGAATTCAGTGATGTCATCATCCAGCTCAGTTCAGTTTAAATAGTCTCTGTGCAATCAAGTCGACGATATCGCTGGAAATGAAGTGTCCCCAACTAAGCAAGCCAGAGGCGACAGCGGCAAGGAACCATCGGTGACAGAATGGAGAAAAAAACCTTTGGAGAAACCAGGCTCAGGTGGGGGGGCCAGTTCTCCTCTGGCCAGATGAATTAGCAGTGCATGCTGCAGCAAAGTTAGATTGTGCAGAGGACTCATCTGCCCCGTGTCCCACTGTTATTGCAGAGCAATTAGTAATATGTGATGTTTATATTATTATAAACATTTGTTTCCTTTATGTAGTTCAACAGTGCAAGCCAAAATAATAATCATTTGTTTTGCACAAATAACCTAGCTTCTTCAAAATGCTGATTTAAAGTGTAACTTATCTGATTTTCAACCCGCTTTGTGTTGCATTGTGGTATCACACATCAGTACCAATGTTTATTTGTCAGGACTTTTGCTGACAAATAAACATGAATTTTTCGGTCCAGGTAACACAGAGCAAGAGTAAACATTATTCATTTACATATACTAAAATAAATAGAAGATATTGGATATAAGATAATGCATATACAGTATAACATACATTCTTACATAGCCCTGGCAAAATCTCTAAGATGATTTATATATATTTTTAAAATGACAAAATAATAACTACAACAAAAGATTATGCCTATGGATGCATTTGTATAAATTAAATAATTTAACATGTTAATATTTTATGGCAATTGGCTTGATCAAGGTTGTACTTAATAAAAATAAAAAAATCAATATTTATGATCTAAGTACTTTTGTTACTTTTATGATTAATGATAAACCATACATAAACATCTGAGCAAAACGGTATAATCCTATATGATTATGCATAATTAAAAGGGAAAAAACGTATTTATGCATAAAGACAATTAAAATGAAGACTTGGAATTCTGGTTCCATGACTAAATTCTCATTACCATACTGCATAATCTTTAATTAGAAATATATATTTACAATATATTACAATTAAATGCTCACATTACAAAGGATACCAAACTGGTCACAATGCAAAACAAATCTTTTTGGTCTTAAAAAAAATAGACTTCCTTTTTATTGAGATTACAACACAAACTTTAACTGCTGATAAAAAAATGATTATATGTTTTAATAATAGGCTTTTGCCCTGTGAGGGTTTGCATTATAAGTCCTTGAACACTTATTTAGCAAAATCACATGTAAATTAAATTTATCAGACATTTGAAGTGCATTAATCCACATATAATTTTACATATATATCATATAATTATGTTTTTTCATGGTTGAGAAGATATAAATGTAAGGGCATAGCAAAGTAAACCTGACGGCCAAACATAATGTATTACATTTAAAGTCACCATGCAATCAAAACGGACAATTCTTACTTAAAAAAAAAAAAATAATAATAATTTGTCCTTATAATCTTTAATCATAATACCTTCCCCTCCCTCTTCAATGACATCTCTTCTGTTAACTGTTGCAAGGGTGGCATCAACCGGTCACTCGCATGCGATCCACCAATAGCAAACCACAACCATCCAATCAATTCCCCATGGACCAAAT
The DNA here is from genome assembly GCF_001515625.1 of Sinocyclocheilus rhinocerous. NCBI lineage: Eukaryota > Metazoa > Chordata > Actinopteri > Cypriniformes > Cyprinidae > Sinocyclocheilus > Sinocyclocheilus rhinocerous. The sequence goes on from NW_015645553.1 coordinate 456,190, forward strand.
CCCGTCCTACACTCACTCTCGTTCCAGAATCAGTTTCACTCCAATACAATAAACGTCACAATAGGGAAGAAAAGACTATTGCAACTTCCACTTCATGTCGACTTTAAAGTTACATAATGAAATACCAGTGGATTTGAACCGAAATCATCCATCTGCATTACAGTGATCACACGCTCGCGAGACACAGAGAAGCGTTTGTTCCCCCGAAGCCGAATGAGTTGGTGAGAGCGACTCTGCGTCCGCTGGAGCTCCAGGTCTGCGCTGTGCAGGGCACATAGTTCAGGTCAAACTCTGGCTCGGTGCGGTCCAGGTTGAGGGTGGGCGGCAGGATGCTGTGGTGACAGGCGAGGGCAGTGAAGGCGGCCTCCAGCGCTCCGGCGGCTCCCAGCAGATGGCCGCTCGCTCCTTTAGTGGAGGACACGGCCAGTGAGTACGCATGCTGCTCAAACAGTCTCTTAATAGCGGCGTTCTCCGCGGCGTCTCCGAGCGGCGTGGAGGTGGCGTGGGCATTGACATACGTCACGTCTGAAGGAGACACTCCAGCACCACGGAGAGCAGCAGACATGCACCTGAAACACAGCAGGAGAAGCTGCATAATTCACTACTGGATGATCCCTGCAATTATATCTAAGCATTTGAAATAGTAGCAGTAGTATGTTTTTATTTAATGCCATGTCAGCATCTCTTAGGTTATTTTCATGGCAAAAAAAAATACAAGCATAACAAATACAATAAAAACCAGCAAACAGTTATATTACACAAGATTTTTTACATTAACATGATAAAAATTCTAAAACTTTTTCTGCCAAAATTATACTAAATAACTCTTTAAGTGAGTTCACTTCATAAAAGAGTTTTCTACATGCATTAAAAGCGAGACGGTCCAATAAAATATGTTTGACAGAAAGGGGAATCTAGCACGTTTTGAAATGTCGTTAGAAAAGTCAACTGCCTACATATATTTAATAAACCCCTAAAATTAAGTATGCATTAAAATAAAATTAAATGTAATACCAAATGTGAAAATATTTTATTTCTGATGAATCAAAATGCACAGTACTTTTTAAAAAATAGCAAAAGTATGTGGAACCTCTTTAAACTGTGTCTTATATTTATACTATCCATGTTTTTGTTTTTTTCTTTTCGGATTAATATATAATGTTCTGTAATGCCTGTTACCAAACAATGTTATATATGATTTCTGTTATGTTGCAATAAAAAAAAGTCTAGGTTACGAAAAAAGTGTTTATTTGTATACTAATAAGTGTATGTAAAGGGCTGCATGTCATTATTTTATTCTGTACAAACAGTCTCTTAAACTTTTTATGTATTTGATCTGTTTTTTTTAATCTTTTGATAAACTATAATCTATAATTGCATATTCTATAATTTATTCTATTCCATAATTTAATAATTCCATTAAAAAGTACTTTAACTTTAAGTATATATTAAAGGGGTCATATGATGCTTTTTTAAAATCATTATTTTGTGTATTTGGTGTAACAGAATATGTTGACATGCTTTAATGTTCAAAAAACACATTATTTTTAAAATACTGTACATTATTGTAGGTCCTCTATGCCCCGCCTCTCTCAAACGCTTAGTTTTCTACAAAGTCCCTCCTTCCGACAAGCGCAGTCTGCTCTGATTGGCCAACTGACCCAGTGCATTGTGATTGGCCGAAAACCGCAAGCACTTGTCTGAAATGTAACGCCCCTTACCATAATCGCGAGCTTCATCTTTCAAAGCTAATATTTCCACATAGTGAGGTAGATATGTGGGGGCGTGTTAGAACGAGCCGTTTTAGGGGGGCGTGGCAGAGTCTTAACTTTGATAAAGAATATCTCTTTGGGTTTGAGACTTTAGTCTTTGCAACTTCAGGGATCTTATCTATGCACAATCAGCTTGTAACACTCCAAAGAGGAAAACTTGAAATCGCATCATATGACCCCTTTAAAGAAAATTAAATGTAGAAATTCTGTTTTTAAAAATTTTCATTTATGATCAATCAACTTTGCACATTACTTCCCCCCCAACAAATATACAAAGTACTCTTTGAACTATGTGCTTTTTTTCTTTTCTGTTTAATATTTTTTCCTATCATCAGTTTAAGTTTAGTATCATTGATACCTAATTATATTTTTTCTTAAAATATTGAATTAGATTTTATGTTAGCATTTACTGTTTTTGCTTTAATTTTAGTAATTTTGTCATTTTGACATTTTATTAGTTTTTTTTGTCTAAATCTATGACATATATATATATATATATATATATAGTATTAATTTTCTTTATTAGTTTTAGTTTATTATTTAGTCTTAGTTGTTTTAGTATTTCAACTTAAGCTAATAAAATAAAATAAGTTAAAGTTTATTATATTTGATTTCGGTTACCATTTGTTTTATTTCAAGAAATGAAAATGTATTTTTATGGTTCTAGTTTTAGATAATAACCCTATCGGTCTTCAAATAAGGTTGTATATCATTTGTGCTGTGTTACGTTGCAATCAAAATAGTTGTGTTTATTTTCTATGCTATTGGGTAAAACAGTTTTACCGAAAGGCTCCGTCTCCATCTGCGGTTGGAGCCGTGATGTGGCTGGCGTCTCCAGAGAGCCCATATCCCAGCACCTCTGCGTACACCCGCGCACCCCTCTTCTCTGCATGTCTGTACTCCTCTAAAACGAGCACGGCCGCCCCTTCTCCCATCACAAACCCCTCTCTGTCTGGATGAAACGGGCGCGAGGCGAGTCTGGGCTCCTGGTTCCAGTTGGTGCTGAGGGCCCGAGCGCGAGCGAACCCGGCGATGGACAGCGGACTGATGCAGGCCTCCGTCCCGCCGGCGAGCACCATGTTTATCTCCTCGCGGCACACGGGCCGCCACCTTACAGGGGACGGTCTTATACTCTTCTGGGTCCAGAGCAACCAAACCGCTTTCTCCACCAATCAGACGCTGCCAAGGCAGAGCACTTCCTGTCCCGAGGGGAGAAACGAGCCCGATGCCGGTGATCACCACCCTCCTGTGACTCTGAGCTGCTCTAGTGTAGCGTCTCAAACACATGCAGCTCTTCACGGTGGACGGAGAGCCACCATAGAGTCTCAGTAACATCTTCTGACAGCATCTCAGAGACATTGTGGCCAACCTGTGCTGAGAAGACTGAGGCCACATCAGACCTTCACTGCAAAAAATTATGAAAAATAGAAGTAGTTCATTACTATTGCTGCAGTCTTAATTTCATGCCATATATCATAGTAAAGAAAATCATGATAAAACAACAAGAAAAAGTTTCTTTTATCAATTTTTTTTTTAATTTAATACAATTGTTTAATAATAACAACATTTGAGATATATATATATATATATAAAAATATAACAACAGAGCCTGACATGACATGCCATCTGACATGCTATCATATTATAATATCTATCATATCTTTATTAGCATACGTATTATAATATCATCTAAAACTATCTCTAAATGCCGTGTTGCAACAAAGCATGAAAATTGTAATGCATTAACATTATAGATGCATAGATTTAAAGCACATCAAAGATTTATGAAAAAAAATAGAAATTATGCTAAAATTGTATATATATGCCGTTTAAATAGGTTTAGATATAATAGATGTGATAATAAATATCGTCATTTTGGCTCAGTTGTCACTGATTGAAATGTCAACTACCCAGATATCTTTATTAAGATCAATTATACATTAAAAGGTATATATTAGCTATATATTTAATTAGGTATATATTAAACTGTACTTAAAAAAATACGTTTTTAAAATGTTGACTATGCTTTCAAACAAAGAATAACCTTGAAAGATAATATCACACTATCAAGCTCCATTCACTCAGCATTATGCACTGAATATTGTAATGCATGAATTGACATCTATCCACTTAATTAACTGAAATAAATTTCACACAGAATTATAACTAACAAGTAATTAAACTCAAATACGCACTTGTAATCAAGCGGATTCAGCAGCGGCTTAAGTAAACAGACCAGAGACAGACAGTGTCTGACTTCCGGTTCATGGTGATTTCTAATAGAGTCTCAGTAACATCTTCTGACAGCATCTCAGAGACATTGTGGCCAACCTGTGCTGAGAAGACTGAGGCCACATCAGACCTTCACTGCAAAAAATTATGAAAAATAGAAGTAGTTCATTACTATTGCTGCAGTCTTAATTTCATGCCATATATCATAGTAAAGAAAATCATGATAAAACAACAAGAAAAAGTTTCTTTTATCAATTTTTTTTTTAATTTAATACAATTGTTTAATAATAACAACAACATTTGAGTGAATAGTGAAAACACAAATTAACCATATACACATATATATATCATGGTGATTTCTATAATAAAAGTCTCCAGATTTTGTGCTAAAAGTCCTCGTTTGATGGATCAGAAATCGCGATTTGCGTATTCTTATCCAAATGACTAAATATTAATATTAATGTGACTCATAATAATAGGAATAATAATGTATTTTATTAGATTATCTATATTATGAAATTATAAAAATGAGCAGTCCTGTTATTAATAACAGGTTGAGGAAATGTAAGCAGTGCTGGGAGAAGCGAGGCCAATGGAAACCCAGTAGGCTGAGGACATCTACTGGTTAAAGCCGTGTAAATGCAATGAGAACAGCAAAAATGTACGTACTTACCATTTTTATTCATTTGTAGTACTTATTCCGTGCACTAACATTTTGCAACAACACTTTTAAAGAGACAATAATGTTAACAACGTAATGATAAAACTGACTCGTAATACATTTAGCCTCGAGATCAGTGACAACCATGCATTTAGCCTGCTACTGGTTCATGGGCTTGCGTTGATTTTTGCGTAACGTTACAGGTGCTTTTTCACGTAACGTTACGCGAGAAGCGTACGCGGTTGCCGAATAATGTAGCGTGCGAAAACGTCCGAAATAAAAATAAAGAAATATATATTAATTTCTACATATAGTATGAAAACTAAAAACGTGAGTAAAATCCTTTCTTTGATTAGATTTTAATAAAGTAATCTCTGATTGGTCACGTGGCGCCGCTCGCGAGCGCGGCGTCTGTTGTTCAGTTCAAAAACGAACGCGGGGTTACTTTGTCTAAAATACCTTATATTTATTTTGTTAAATTTACCATGCTAGACAAAATAAACGTTATGTGGTCAAGCGAAAACACATTTCCATGCAGATGGACCTGATTTTACCCGTAAATAGAGATTAACTAATTATATTTTAGCATTAAAAACGTCGATGTTGATTCTGAGGTAAACGACAACAGCAGCAGTAAAGTCGAGCTGAATGGCTGTTTTCGGCAGCTTGAGCTCTTACTGTTCTGTCGCTTTTCTGTGGGCTTGTTTCAATGGTCTTTTTTGTTGAATCCAGGGTAACAGGAGGAACAGAAGGCGGAGTTTGCAAACTTTAACGGAGGAATGTTCGCTTTATACCTCCTACCAAGAGGGAGGAACCGTTAGACCCGCACCTGCAGCGGATCTGCCTGCGTTTAGTCTTTTAAACGAACGTGCTTTTGTTATGGTGTTGACAGACGCGTATGGTTTGGTTCCTGTGAGGTTATTTTGTGGTCTTGTATAATGTCAGAAAGCTCCTGTGTGCCCGGGACCCCTCAGCGCCTGATGCCTCTGGCCCTCAGGGGAGAATGGATGGCACTGGAACAGAAGATCAAGACGCTGGAGAAAGGAGATCCGGAGATCCTCCAGCTCGACGAGGTGAGATGCACTTACTGAAGGTGCTTTTTATTGCATGTTTAAAAGGAGAGTTGAGTTATGGAAAAAAATAAAATATTGATGTTTGAATTCATCATAATTTATTATGACTGTATTATAGAATATTTTAGAGTGCAGTATTATACGAACTAACGTTACACGGAGTAAAAAAATAAATATAAAAGAATTCAAATTTTACATTTTAAAAGTATTTAATTAAATTTGTTGTTATTTTAATAAATATTTATTGTGTGTATAAAATTAAACTAGATTAATTGAACTATATTAAATTAATAACGTTTATTGTGTGTGTGTGTGTGTGTGTGTATATATATTACTGTCGTCAAATGTTTAATCGCGATTAATCGCATCCAAAATAAAAGTTTTTGTTTACATAGTATATGTGTGTGTACTGTGTATATTTATTATGTATATATAAATACACACACATGCATGTATATATTTAGGAAAAATATGTTACGTTTATATATTTAGCAGGGCTCGAAATTAACTTTTTTACTTGGTAGCACTAGTGCTCCCAACTTCAAAAAGTTAGGAGCACCAGCAAAAATGTAGGAGCACTCACCAAAAATTTAGGAGCACCACAACTACAAATTATATATTAACAGATTTTATCCTTACATTCTTAACTGAAGGCACATACGCTGAACGTTTTTAGAGAAATTAAAACAGGTCGCACGACAACAATTATATGCACTCGCACAAATGCTCCCAAATATATTTTGAGGTCGCACAGATTAAATTTCGGGAGCATATGCGACCAAAATGGTCGCAATTTCGAGCCTTGTTTAGTATATTTATATGTAATATAAATATATACATGTAAATATTTTCAAAACATGCTGTATGTGTGTGTCTTTATATATACATAATAAATATACACAGTACACATACTGTATATTATGTAAACAAAAACTTTTATTTTGGATGCGATTAATCGCGATTAATCGTTTGACAGCACTAATATATATATGTGTGTGTGTGTGTGTGTCTATTAATAAAAATGTGTATTAATAAAATGAACGTTTAATTTATTTAATAAATTTTAATTAGTCTATATATTAGTCTAGTATTAAAATTAAACTAGAAAAAAGTATTGTTAATAATTTTGAATTATTAAAATATATTAAATACATCATATATAAAGAATTACTGTAAAATTAAACTAATTAAAATATATTAAATTCATAAGCATTTATTGTGTTTATATATGCATACACACAAATGTTTAGTAATTTATTTATTGTTTTAATTAGTCTAATTACATTTGAAGTCTTTTTCAATTTATTTATTTATTTGTTTATTTATTATTATTTTTTTATTTCTTCAAGTCAAAGGAATGTTCAGTCAATAAACATTTATTGTATGTATGTGTATGCATGTGTTGCATATTTAATTTTCTGGTGTTTACTGTTTTATAATACAAACCAATATATTTACCATAACTGGTGTGTATTATGAAACTACTGTAATTATATACCATTTAAAAAAAAAATAAAAATAAAATACTTGTACTGTCTGAAGTTGTATTGTGGTAATACAGACTTTCAGATAACTTGTCACAAACAATGGATCTGTGTAATGTGTTTTAGCAAAACAAAAAGGTTCCTAAAATCAGTACAGCTGTGTGCTTATGCAGTGTTGAAGATGCTGTATTAAAAAAAAACCTTGAAGAATATTTTTTGTATTTTTATGTTGAAGCTGTTCAACATTTATATTGATTTCCCTCTTGTGAATTCCAAACACTTCAGCTGTGAATATAAGCGCAGTACTGAATCATTTCTCTCCGCGGTGAAATATTGACTATGTTCCCTTGTTCTCCCGCAGGAGTCTGGCTTGAGCCTCCTGATGGTCGCGGTGCGAGAGAGCCGTCTGTCTATCGTTGACAGGTTGCTGGAACTGGGGGTCAATCCAAGTGACAAAACGAAGGTAGGAGTTTCCCATCGTCTGGAATCATGTCTTAACTTAAATAACTCCCACTCCTCTGAGACAAAACCAGAACACGCCACTCAACGCAGATGTTGTTCATTAGTAGCAGGCAATTAAGCTTTTAATGGAAACGGTTCAGTGGTTTTGAAGTTATTAAGTAGCACTAGATTTTCTGAAGCGAAGCTGTTAGGGTGTTTGCTATGTGAAAAGGTCACCCAAGAAAGAAAATTAGCTGAAGTTGTACTCACTCTCAGGCCGTCCAAAATGTACATGAGCTTGTTTCATCATCTAAAGAGATCTGGAGAAATTACATCACTTGCTCACCTCTGCAGTGAATGGGTGCCGTCAGAATGAGAGTCCAAACAGCTGATAAAAACATCACAATAATCTATAAGTAATCCACACCACTCCAGTCCATCAATGAATGTCTTGTGAAGCAAAAAGTTGCATGTTTGTAAAAAACAAATCCATCATTAACTTCAAACTGTTTGCTTCCAGCTAAAATACGAGTCTTATATTCATAATAACGCTTCCTCCGGTGAAAAAGTCGTCTCTGAATCAGGAGAGAAATATGCACAGATCAAGCGCTGTTTACAAAACGGTTCTAAACAAATATATGGATGGATTTTGATGTAAGAGTCAACAGGAGATGGACTTTTCATTGGAGGAAGTGTTATTATGGACTGTTTTAGCTGGAGACAACGGTTTGAAGTTAGTTTGTTTCTTACAAACATGCAGCTTTTTGCTTCACAAGATGTTAATACATTAACTGGATTTGTGTGGAATATTGTGATGTTTTTATCAGCTGTTTGGACTCTAATTCTGACGGCACCCATTCACTGCAGAGCATCCATTGCCAAGTGATGTAATGCTACATTTCTCCAAATCTGATGAAGAAACAAACTCATCTACATTTTGGATGACCTGAGGATGAGGACATTTTCAGCAGTTCCACATTTTTGGGGGAACTATTCCTTTTCCTCATTTTAGGTGTTTGCTCAAATCCCAATTTATTGTCTTATTAATTTTTTATGCGGTCATGAAATCTGACACATAAAGCGTGTAATGTTTTAGCTGTACTACAGTATGTAGGTGTCAATATCTGAGTTTTACAGCTCAGTGGACGCCTCGGGAGTAATTGTCACTCTGTGGGTGTTTAAAAGTGCAGCTCGGATCAACTGTGAGCAGTTGGCTGAATCTGACAGGAAAAATAAAGAGGTGACGAAACTTGGAATAGGACATTTGAGTGAGTGAGTGAGTGAGTGAGTGAGTGGGCGGGCGAGAGAGTTTTACAGCAAATCTGTCCTCCTGTTCAACATGTGCTGCTCTTCCAAAAACATCAGCTTTTTCATGTATGTGAGTGTATATATAGAGAAATTAATACTGTTATTCAGCAAGGAGATGTTAAATTGATCAAAAGTGACAGTAAAGACATTTATAATGTCACAAAAGATTTGTATATTCACTTAGAAAGCAACTATTTTAAATTATAATAATATTTCACAATATTACCGTTTTTACTATTTTTTTGAACAAATAAATGCTGCCTTGGTGAGCAGAAGAAACTTCTTTAAAATTTTCCAATCCAAAAACTTTGAATGGTAGTGTTTTATTTTATTCGTTTTATAGCACACATTCCTTGTCTTATTATGAGCAAAAGCTATACTATTAGTTTAAAAACAATTGTGGATTGCAGCTCAGATCATTTGGTCTTGGAAAAATTTGATGAGAAGTGTTTAAGGTCGACTGAGATCTCAGTTTGAGACGTTTAGGTTTTTTTTTTCCTGAAAAGTCTTTCTATAAGGAGAGAGCTTGAGCAAAGTTTCCATTTGTTCTCAAATTGATTTTCATTGCTGTCTAGGAGAAACGATTGGTATCATTTGAATACATCTCATTTCCTATTGAGATAAGAACGTTTCAGCTCAGAAGCAAATGTAATTGAAGAAGTGATGATAAACCTGAGTGGTGAATCTGTGAGATATTACTGTGAAGTAATGCAGTATGTTGTGACTGTGAGTGTCACAGTGAGAACTTTTTCTCATGGTTGGACTGTGGTTAGTTTAATTCTTGTTGGGTGTTTTGACTTGTTGGTCCTCATCTGTGGTGACTTTTACAAGCTATATTTCTGCATATTCAAAGGGAAAATGCAGTAAAGAAAATGTGGTGTAAGATTTACTTTCAACTTTTTTCACTTAGAAATTGCTAGTAAATTTCATAAATAATTACAAAGAAATAGTAAGTAACACATTGAATTAAATGTGAAATTTTGAAGTAGAAAGACTGAGATATCATTTTCTTGGTAAGTGTATTGCAGTAGTAAGTTACAACTGTACAAAAAAGTACAGTGTATAATTTATTTTTAGGTATAAATATGTCAAAAACAGTGATGTAATCAAATAAAGTCATAAAACTGTGATTTAATTCATCTTAAAATGTAATCAGATGAAAATAGCAATGATGTTAATTTTTTAGAAAACAAAATGCTGCATAAAAGAGGTTAACTGTTAAATTAAAACATGGACAAAACTGTAATATTTCTTTTTAAAAAGTATTAATCATTTTATTATTATTGAATTAAACATGAAATTTTGAAATAAAAATAATTAAATAGTATTTACTTGTAAAATGTATTTCAGTAATCTTTGTTTTATGTACAACTAAAAAAAAAAAAACACGGTGTTTTTACCGTGTGGGTCAATAATAAATACATTTTTAAATGTATTTATTTCTGTGTAAAGTTGCTAGAATGTCGTGGATGAATAGTGAGTGATTTCTAGGTGTTTTCATAGTGTCGTTTGGCTGAAATGTTGTTTCCACTCAGCATGTTTTTTAGTTTTGTGCTTTTTGGCACTTTGCTGAGCTGCATTTTAATTTTATGTTGTTTTGTTTCGTAGCTCACTGGTACCTTTCGCCGTCCATCACTTTTGTTTCAGGGGACGAGTGGAAATGAGTTATGACGAGTTGTTTGTCTGTACTCGAGGTTCTCCAAAACCCATGAGGTCTGGATTCAGCCCAGCTCCTGTTTCCCATCGCATGTATTGAATTACCCTATAGATTTCTGCTGATGTGAATACTAGTTTTGGACACCGTGTGGTGAATGATGCTTGAATCAATAACTCATGGGATGTGGGATCTTTCAGTCGCTTGCCAGTTATCTATCAAAACCGGTTGGTTCAAAATGTGCAGAAGTTTAGTAGTGGAAACCTCACTGGGACTAGAAGTGATTCACTAAAAAATTCCTCTGCGTAATATCTTCCATCCATCTTTGGACGTATCTGGAATGCTCTTTACCGTGTGTTCATGACGTTTAGGGGTTTGGAGAAGCGCGCATAGCCTTTTTCAGGTGCGGAGAGCTGGGATCCGGTGTCTTTGGCACGCTGTGGTTTAAACCAGGGAAGATTAGTGAACAAAGGAGATTCTTTACTGTCTGCATTTGGACGTCAAGGAAAGTATGAGGTACATTATTAAAGCAATATTCTCCAAATTACGTCTTTATTCATGTTCCATTTGACATAATTGTCCTAGTTCCTGCAAGTTTGGCGTCGACTAATGAAGTTGCTTAGACACAAAGGTCAGTCGCAGGCTGTGTTCTAAAACCTAGTGAACCTCCATACTGTCTAGTGTCTACATGGGCAGCTGCCTTCTAAGTCATCAACTGAACTGGAAGCTCAATTGATTTGAAACACTCTACTTGTTGCAGACAGCAAGTCCTTGTGTGAAGCACACATGAGGCTAAACAATTCAGTAAAAGCAGTAGGCTAAAATTGTGAACTATTACCATTTCAAATAACTGTTTTCTATTGTAATATATTTTAAAATGTAATTTATTTCTGTGATCAAAGCTGAATCATCATTACTCCAGTCTTCAGTGTCACATGGTCCTTCAGAAATCATTCTGATATGCTGATTTGCTGCTCAAGAAACATTTATTATTATTATCAATGTTTAAAACAGTTGTGCTGCTTCATATTTTTGTGGAAACCGTGATATATTTTATTCAGGATTCTTTGATGAATAGAAAGTTCAAAAGATATATATAGAGGGAATTTAAAGTTGATCTTTTGTGTCAGGATTGTACCAATTATGCCCTAAAATGCTGTGTATAGGGCTGTGACTGTCGCTGTGACAACCTCGCCACCGGTGGTAGTGCACGTGAGGTCACACACTCTATAACAAACATAATACACAGCTTTGTATACAAGTGTAATAACCATGTGCCATATGGCGTTTCCTTTAGATCATGCTTTAGATTGGCAGGTTTGAGCGCAGGAAAATACAGTTTATTCTGCATTCAGCAAATTAATTTCATGTTGAGCGATGAACCTTGTTGGAAACCAAATAATACATCACCGATCTGGAGCCATCTCCATTCATGTCACCCATCCGCGTTCATACAAGAGTCTTCAAGTTCCCATGATCGCAAACGCCCGGCTGGTCAGGTTTGTATTGGTGAGTCTTTCTCTAAACTGGCCAAATACAAACGAGACAGCGGTAAATGGAAGATGCTAACAAGAAATGTGGAAACATACGCCGCGATTCCTGTTCCACAGAGAGAGCGTGCAAACCAGGAGTTAACGTGTCCGCCTGCTTGGTGTGGAACAGTGAGCCGTGTCTACACCGTCGCAACACAACAGGTTGAGTCTATCTACAGGACATTTGAACTTTGTGTCAGTACGTCATAAATAGGACGAGGCATCAGTTTACTGTCTGGGATTTGTCGTGTCATGTCACGCCGCATCCAGTGTAGACAACATCACTGATTATAATGGGTTCTATAGCCTATTTTGTCGTGTCGTGCCACGCCGCTCGTGTCCGGTGTAGACAGGGTGTATTTAATGTTCTTATTTAAGGCTATTTTCTTATTTAACTGTATTATTTCTTTGATATTTATTTGGTTTGTATTGGTGAGTCTTTCTCTAAACTGGCCAAATACAAACGAGACAGCGGTAAATGGAAGATGCTAACAAGAAATGTGGAAACATACGCCGCGATTCCTGTTCCACAGAGAGAGCGTGCAAACCAGGAGTTAACGTGTCCGCCTGCTTGGTGTGGAACAGTGAGCCGTGTCTACACCGTCGCAACACAACAGGTTGAGTCTATCTACAGGACATTTGAACTTTGTGTCAGTACGTCATAAATATAACAACACTGCGCCACCGACGGTAGTTGTTCCATTAAAAAATCTGCTATCATCACAGCCCTAGCTGTGTAGGCCGTTCACTAGATTTAATATTAGTGGTCGACCAATATATCGCCACGGCTGATATTTGGCATTTTTCAAATATCGGCATTGGCCGATGCGTTTGAGGCATCTTTTATTTTGACAGCGCATGGACTTTTTATTTTGGCGGCACTGAGAACAGCAGTGAGGCTTTTACAACAAACTGCATTGATGCTTCGAAGCTTTTGACACAGTGCTCTACTCCGCCATCTGGTGGTCAATAAAAATTATTACACTAACTGTATCATTTAGATGTTTTGTTCATTGTGCTTCTGAGAGATGGCGCCGACGCTGATGGCTGCCTCCGTGGCGTGCTCCGCAGTTGTTTTTATGTTTTTGTTAGTTTGTCCTGTCTTTAGTTATATCCCTGCAATCAGTTTCACCAGAGACGAATTGCTGGACATTCGGAAGTACACACCACCCGATATTTCACCGGTTTTTGGTGTTCGGCCAATCACAATGTACTGGGTCAGCTGGCCAATCAGAGCAGACTGCGCTTGTCGGAAGGAGGGACTTTGTAGAAAACGAAGCGTTTGAGAGAGGCGGGGCATAGAGGACCTACAATAATGTACAGTATTTGAAAAATAATGTGTTTTTTGAACATTAAAGCATGTCAACATATTCTGTTACACCAAATAATGATCTTTAAAAAAGCATCATATGACCCCTTTAATATCAATACTGAAGTTAATTTGTAAAATTCATATGAAAGTTGTTTCCTCTTGTGTTTTTTTCCTGGTATTGCCATGTTCCATATGGACAAGCTAGAAAGATGCTTTCTCAAATAAATTTTTATTAAAATAAGCCTTTTTTTGTTTTTAATTTTTGTATCTCTGTGTTTCTAAGCCCAAACTTCTTCTGCAACAGTTCAGTTACCATGCAAAGTCTCCAGAAAATTTCTGGAATTTTGGTGATGTTTTTTGATACAATGTTTCAGACCAATGATAGTCTATGCCGATAGTGCTAACGGTTGTGTTTCTGTCGTTTTCTTTGTGGTTCACCACACTATAATGTTACAGTAGCATTAGCATGTTCCCTACTGTAAGCAGCTGAAATTGCAGTCCTGGTTAACATTTCTCTTTAGACAGGATGGCACAGATATTTCCAATACCAAAAATGACTTACAATAAATGTGAATTCACCAACCGCCTGTTCCAGCGAATCAACATTAATGCTGAACTGTGGTAATGTGGGTGCAAACTATGAAGTGGTGACTGCTTGCATCCTTTTCCCCTTTTCTTACAAACTTACGAGATCTGTGGTCATTCGGTAACTCTTGGCGATCCTGCTGGAATGTCTGTCCAGCTGTGCCTGTGTGTAAAGGAGATTCACTGAACCGTTGGAGTTAATTTGTGTCAGTGACTCAAAGCTTCTGTCGTGAAATGTCCTTGGATAACCTCTACAAGCATTATAGTCTTCCACTTCACAGTCTGAGACACAGACTCCTGTGGAAACCGACAGTGAGGTCAATAGTGCATAGGACTAAATGTCATCCATGACTTGATTACAGCATTTACACTTTGATGTCAGTATCAGAGATGATCACTGCAATGTATCATTGCATTTGATTTACTCTTTATTTTTCTCTATATTCTCATAACTCTCAAACAGTCATAACTTTAGAAAGATATACACTACAGGTCAAAAGTTTGGGATTGGTAAGATTAAAAAAAAAATGTTTTTTGAAAGTCTGTTATGCTCATCAAAAATACAATGAAAATTAAGAATTATTTTTTTAAATGTAAAAAAAAAAAAAAGTTTTCTGTGTGAATATATTGTAAAATGTAATTTATTCCTGTGATGCGCATCTGAATTTTCAGCATCATTACTCCAGTCTTCAGTGTCACATGATCTTTCAGAAATAATTTTAATATGCTGATTTGCTGCTCAAGAA
>NW_015645553.1:474255-488721 GCF_001515625.1 Sinocyclocheilus rhinocerous
TTTTATTATTATGATTTTTTGCTCCAGAAGCAATAATTATTATTATTATTATTATTATCAATGTTGAAAACAGTTGTGATACTTCACATATGTGTGGGGAAAAATGGTTAATATGGAGACTTTCAAAAACATAAAAAATGTAAAAATTCTTACCGGTCCCATATATTTGACCGGTAGTGTATATTAGACATATATATTATACTTTTTTTGTATTAAAATGTATATTAAGCCTAAGAAAAATAGAAGTAACTTTAAAAGGGATACATCCTGACAGACATTTTGAGCATAGAATACAACTGATGACTACTTGCAATAAAATATTTTACACTCTTGTGTTTTAATGATATGTATTTTTTGTAGGAATTAGTTTATTTTTGTTGTTTTTATTGATCAGGATGGCAGATCAGCATTACATATCGCTGCAGCTCACTCCAAAGACGAGATCGTCAAACTACTGGCCAGAAAAACTGATCCCAATTTACCAGCAGGGGTGAGATGTTCAGTTCACTTTTATCTTCACATAATCATATTCAGCTCATATTGAGATATGTGTTTCTTTGAGGGGTAAAAGACCAAACAAATTGGTACAAATGTTCCTAATAGTTTAATGTTGACATGCATGGATTATTTAATTGCATTAAAAATTTAACTAAAAGTCAATCAAACGTCTGTTTCGTACCTTTAATCACACATTTCGTACCGTTGCACATTTTTAATAATGTAAATCACAATATAACAGTAGAACAGTCTTTTAATGTGATTATTCATTGACCTCTGAATGCATTTTGTGTGTAAATCTCATGAAGTTAAATAGTGTACTCCATGTATGTCAAAGAATAGCTCAGTATTAAAATGTCCAAAAACACATGAATTCTCACATTGATTTCATTGAATTCTCATTCATGTTTAGCCCAGTGATCAGTTGCCCCTGCACTACGCAGCGTCTCGACCCACCGGAGGACTTGGAGTTGTGCAGACTCTGCTCAAGTTCAGCAGCAAAGATGCTCGTCTTATACCAGACAAGGTACAAAAGCATTGATCACGCTTATTGATTAATTATATGAGAAAAATGTGCCCTCCAGAAGCTTGCGTTCTGCAAGTGAACGGCGCTTTATAGTGCCATCGCAAAGAAGCACAAAATCACTTTCACCTTAATTGTTCCCTCCTGGTGGAATGACCTGCCCAACTCAATCCGAGCAGCTGAGTCCTTAGCCATCTTCAACAAACTCCTAAACACATCTCTTCCATCTACACTTGACCCTCCAACACTAGCACTCTTTATTATATTTCTATTCTATCTACTTGTTTTTTCTATTTCTTTATTAAAATATCTTGACCCTCTAACACTTGCACTCTCAATTCTATTTCTATTCTATCTGCTTGTTTTTTATTTATTAAAAAACTTGACACTCTAAAAATAGCACTATCTATTATAATTCTATTCTATCTACTTGTTTTCTTTTTAATTATTAAAAAATTGACTAACAATAGCACTCTCTATTTTATTTATATTCTTTCTACTCATTTACTTTTTATTTATTAAAAAACTTGATGCTAACAAAAGCACTCTATTCTATTTCTATTCTATCTTGTTGTTTTCTATTCATTTATTAAAAACTCCCTCTAACACTAGCATGCTCAGTTCTATTTCTATTCTATCTGCTTGTTTTCTTTTTATTTATTAAAAGACAAGAAAAAAATCAACCCTCTAACAGTAGCACTCTCTGTTCTATTTCTATTCTATCTACTTGTTTTCTTTTTATTTATAAAAATAAACTTGACCCTCTAACACTAGCGTTCTCTATCCTTTTTCTAGTTTATCTACTTGTTATTAAAAAAAATGGCACTGCATTAGACTTTCCGGGACTTGTCACAACACTTACATATTACTGCTCTTTTGTTGGTTTTGATTGCATCTATTGTCCTCATTTGTAAGTTGCTTTGGATAAAAGTAGGGCTGCCCTCGACTAAGGTTTTTTCTGGTCGACTAGTAGTCGTTCATTTGAAGCATTAGTCGACTAATCGCACGTTTATTAATAAACCATTTAAATCATTATATTGGGCCTTTAATTGCCTACATAGCCTAATAAACACTCAAGTGCACGTATAAAGCTTGCTACAGCGCACTGGCAGAAGTAATGATTATGAATGTGTCAGGGAAAAACAGTAAGGAGACTGCATTAACATTTTAATAATTTGATAAACTAGTGCTTTCTTTGTTTTCAGCTTCAGAGATGAAGTCGGCGAAACCGACTCGTCATCTCCGTAGTAGTGATGCGCCTGTGTGCATGTTTCATTCGGATTACATAATTTGAGAATTTGTTTTCCGTAGAGTCTTTACAGATTCAAAAGATGTATTACTTTTATGTGTATGACCAAAAATGACGGAGTAAAGTGAGCGCTACTGTTTAGCTTCCACACTTCACACAGACACTTGAATAGCACACATTTCTCTAGATTAACATTAGATTGAGCGGCCATGTAAAGTTGCAAATACTTACATATTTCAGATGATAAGCCATATTTGAGGTCGATGAATGATTGGCGAGCGTTTGGATGTCCTGCCCGAGTACTGTATTACCAAAGACTAGCCGTTAACGATCTGTCCGTCACGGACTGCGCGACTTCGCCTGTGAAATTTTTTTTTTGCGACTAATAAAATTTTGGTCGACCAAGCTTCTTCTGGTCGACTAAGGATTAGTCGATTATTAGGGGGCAGCCCTAGACAAAAGCATCTACTAAATGACTAAATGTAAAAATTACAATTAGTTCATTAAAACCAGGATATTTACTACAATGGGCAGATTATGTGGTGTTGTCATATGATTGTAATTGTTGGATACAGCTGAGAAGTAGATGTTCTTCATTACGAGATCAAATGTTCCCTGCCGTTTTCCTCTTTGTCCAGGATGGCTGCCTTCCGCTGCTGCTGGCTGTCGAAGCTGGGAATGTTGTGATTGTTCGGGAACTCCTCTCTGGCCAATCCGAGCCGCAGCTCAGAGCCATGAAGGCAGTAAGCATCCCATGACCTTCGAAACCTGAAGATTGCATTCATACAATCGAATCAAGTTATTTTGTTGTTATTTAAGTCAAATAAGTAACCGTAATGCAAAACAACTTGTTAATATTATTTTCGAATGCCGTTTGTGAAGTTAACAAACATGTTCTCAGTTATAGCATAATGTACTGTAATTTAGGATTAATCAAATAAAAAAAGTTCTGAATAGGAAACTCTGATCATAAAACTGCAATGGTTCACTTTCAGTTTTTCACTTTCAGAGTTTTACCACATTTGTTGATTTAGTTGGTTTTAAGTGTCATCAGTGGAAATTTAGCACTCATCTCTTACTCAAAACGAAGCTCTCTAGTTCTTAAATAGGTCAGTTCACTTTTCTTTGTCTAGATCTATTAAGCTGTTCAAAAATACATTAAAATGCAGCTCATATGGAAAATGGCTCGTGTAAATTCTATTTCTTGAAATTCTAATCGTTTTATTTTTTCCTTAGAAATAAGCAGTGAGATAATGTTGTTTTACAGTATTATTAATATTTTAAAAACCTTTTGTTCACCAAATCAAAGTCAGCTTGATACCTCCAATATCCAGGAAGCTACTTGACATTTTAAGAGTCATTAAGTTATTTTTTATTTTTTTTTAGTGTCACAAATACTATTAGAGTTTTTGTTAATTGTTAATTTGAATTAATTCAGTTTTATATATTTTTTGCCCTCACATTTAACTTTATACTGTATTGTTTTTATTAATTTTTATTTATTAGTTTTAGTTTATTTAGTATTATTTGTTTTAGTACCTCAGGTTAAACAAAAATGAGAAATATTGTCTTGGCAACTAGCTGAAGTAAAATCTGATTAAATTTATTTTATTTTATTTTTTATTTCAGTTAAAAGTGACATATCATGAAAATCTGACTTTTTCCGTGTTTAAGTGCTATAATCGGGTCCCCGGTGCATCTGCCAACCCACAAAACGTGAAAAAAACAACCCAGTAACATTGCTTTGATAAGCAAGTTTGTTAAAAAACGAGCTGCTCCAATTTCGCTCCCCCGTGACGTAGAAAGGGGACCTTATTATAATATTACCGCCCCTTGATCTGCACGTTTCCACCCATGGTGCCGCCATTGTGTTTTTGCAAGGGACAAAGGTGTACCAGTTCTAATGCCATGGCGAAAGTTCAAGCAAAGCATGCTAACTATTCTGTCTTTGGCTGCACAGGCGAGCACAGAACACTATTTAGAGTTCCAGCCTCAGAGGAGATAAGAGAGCAGTGGATTTATTGATTTATTTACTGTATATTACACTGCTTCCACACAGATCTAAAATAAACATGTGATTTCTTTCCCAGCTGTTTACCTTAACAGACATAACCGACTGTTTTTGTAACTCGTGTGTTTTTAACAAAAACTTGTGTGTATTTGACAGTTTTAAGTGCAATTAGACATGAAAGAGAACTTCGTTTAGTACTCACATGCCGTGTGACAGACGCTTTCTTTGCAAATGCTTCGGATTTGTGCGCTCAGAAAACTATATCAGAAGTTTAAACTGATATGGTTTATAACGCATGATTTCAGTGCGATAGACATGATAATCAAAATCAAACAAATGTTTTTGTCAGAGTATCTGAGTTATGAGCTGTAAAGGCACAGCCCTTTTTTGTAAAAGGGGGCAGGGACCAGCAGCTCAAAATAGGCATTTTCAAAATGATTTAATAAATGGGATATTTTGAGCTGAAACTTCACAGACACATTCTGGGGACACCTGAGACTTGCATTACATATTCTAAAAAGGGGCATAATGAGTCTCCTTTAACCTTTATTTTATTATTTTATTGTATTTTTTTTATGGTTTTAGTTTAGTTGACGATTATAACCCTGCATCAAACCCAGAATCAATACCACTGTAGTCTCAAAATCGTGATTGGCCATTGTTTTGAAACCATATGACCCAATTTTGCATCTCAGCATGATGTATCTGGTTTGCATTCTGATGATTGAATTGTGTTTCCAGGCAAACGGCGACACTGTGCTTCACATCTGCTGCAGACGGAAAGATGTTGAGATGGCCAAAGTTCTGGTGGAGTTTGGGGTGAATCCGGACTCTCAGAATGTAAGAATCTCTCTCACTCACTCACTCACTCACTCACTCACTCACTCACTCACTCACACACACACACAAACAACAAGCAAAGACATGCTCAAAGGGCTTCTCTGTTGTTGACTTGTCCGGTTCTTTGAGTCTGTGTCCTGTTGGCCATTGACCTTTGATTGATGGACAGATGATTTTACCAAACCGGTTGAACATCAAGGCTTTCAGAGATGGTTTTGTGACTGTTTTTAGTTTAAAGCAAGTCATAAGTTATTAATTGTAGATGTTCTGAGATCTGTTTAGTTTGAGTAATGGTTCACATCAGGCCAATAGCGAAACAGTGTTATTTTAGAAGAAATTATATTCTGTAACATTATAGTTTTCGTGAATTTTGAATTGTATTTTATTTTTATATTTTACAGTATGTTTTCACTTTAATTTCAGTTAGATTTTTAGTCATTTTATTATGTGTTTTTGTATTTGTTTTTATAAATTTTTTAATTCAGTATGTCTATATATTATTTATTAATTTCTAATTATTAGTTTGTTATTTTAGTACTAAAACTTTAGTTGACACATTTCTCGTTTTTTAAATTTTTTTAAATATATATTTCAGTTATTGTATATTTATTTCCAGAATCAAAAATTATATATTTTTTTTATGGTTTTAGTTTTAGTTAATAAACTTAGGGAACGCAAAAGTCTTTTTTTCGTGTTACTGATTCAAGTGGACTTTTGGAGAAGTCATTAGCCTGAGGATTCACATACTTTTGAATGGAAACATTATAATTTGTGTAATTTGTGTTTAAGCAGATTATGTTTGTCTAATGATGTGACTTAATTGAAGATTAGATCAAATCTAGACATTATTTTCCTTGCAACTGCATTCCAGGTTTCTGTTATACAAGTTAGCTTGTGAAGTTTCCACCATTATTATACAGTCGATTAACCAGAATGTGAGAGCCAGGAACAGAATAAAAGAACAGATTTGATCTCACTGAGAGCTTTAATAAGAAAAGACACAAGGCAATGGCAGAAGTGTGGACGGAGTTAATGGACAGAAGTGAGATAATGGATTTTGGAGGCGTTTTGAGTAAGGAAAAGGCAGATTTTGTACCCAAGGGACTTGTTGACATTTTTGGCCCCTTTTGATTGCTCACCAATTCTGTCTCCCCGCTAATGGTGCTTTCTTCCCCCCAGGGAAGGGAAGGAAGGGGAAGAAAATCTCAAAAACATCCGTGACAATTATCCCTGTGTAAATGGAGATAGACGGTGTGATTGCTGATCACTTTAGCCACATCCTGTGCAGATAACGTGTGTTATTTTACTACTAGTTATATGCTATTGTAGTTATTTATTGATTTATTTTAAATTTTGAATTACTTGTTATTTTTACACTTTCAGTTTTCATTTTAATTGATTTTTTAGTAATTTTGTTAAGGGCTTCATAGTGTTATTAAAGTTAACTACTTTAAAATACAATAAAATAAAATAAAAACAAAAAACTTCAGCTAGTTGCCCAGGAAACATTCCGTTTAGTTCAATTTAGTACATAAAATTAATGTTTTAATTGTATTATACTGTATTCATGTGCATTACAGTCATTTTGCGTAATTTTATTAAGTACCTACAGTTTCTAGTACCCAGGAATTATTTTTAATTATTTGGCATTTGATTAAAAATAGTAACAAAAAAATTTATTTGTAATACATTTTAAATAATTATTAAAATGACAATTAATAAATATAATTGTAATTGTATTATAGCTGGCTCTATTCCTGTGCATTACAGTAATTTTGAGTAATTTTATGAATTACCTAGAATTACTTTAGGAATTAAAAAAAAATTACTGTAATAAAATAAAATAATAATAAAATAAAAAATACTGTTAAATCAAATGTGAGGATAAAAACCACTGAAGGATGTGAGGATGAAAACTGCTCATTTGATAGGCCCAGAAGTCGTGAATATTAAAGGACATGTCGACATATTTGTTCATATTTTTTTAGTTTTGTTGACAATGACACTTTTGCTAACATGAGATGCTTGAGGAGTGGGTTATATTTTCTAAAGCATAGTGAAAATGAGTTGCACACAAAAATCTTCATCCTTGAACTGTCAGGAAAGAAGCCAACCTACTCTGTCACTGAGCGTTACCTTTAAAGTCTGCTGTGACAGCTGGGATTGCTTCTGGAGCGGTCTGGAGTTTTCTGTGAGGCTTGGAAACGAGTGAAGAGTGAGTTTGAAGGGTGGATGGAGGAAAATGTTTGTCCTGTTAAAGGTCAGGGACGGATGAACAGACAGCACTTATGGATGATTATTTGCATCATAATATTGCTCCACACCAGGGTTATTATAGATAACTTAAACCATAAAATAAACCTTTGTTACTTGAAATAAACTTTTACTGAAATAAAATAAAAAATAACAAGCTTATTTTATTCCAGCTAGTTCTCCAGGCAACATTGATGTACTAAAGTAACTTTAACTGAAATACATTTAATAAAAACACTTTAAAAAACTGAACAACAAAGTTACCAAAATTTTAGAAAAAATTTAATGAAAACAAAAAATGTAAAACCAAAAACTACTTCAAAATATTAATAAAAACTATAATAGTATCCCATTACATCCCAACATTAAAAAAAATGAAAATGAGAAATGTTGCCTAGATAACTAACTAAAATAAATGTTATAATGTAAATGATAATAACCCTGGTAGGGACTGAATTGGTAGTTGATTTGGATCCAAATCGAAGAAAGCACAGATTGAGTTTCAGATTCACGTTTAAGTGCTTTCTGATCAGTTATTCATCATTCATTAGAGAGTGTCCGGGTGCTTCATCTTCATAAGGTGGACACACACACACACACACACACACACACACATTTAGTGCTATGACAAGCCAGTTAGCCTAAAGCCGCGGTCACACTAGACCTTTCGTTCCATTGGATTTTGGAGGCGTTTTGATTAAGGAAAAGGCAGATTTTGTACCCAAGGCACTTGTTGACATTTTTGGCCCCTTTTGATTGCTCACCAATTCTGTCTCCCTGTTAATGGTGCTTTCTTACCCCCAGGGAAGGAAAGGAAGGGGAAGAAAATCTCAAAAACATCCGTGACAATTATCCCTGTGTAAATGGAGATAGACGGTGTGATTGCTGATCACTTTAGCCACATCCTGTGCAGATAACGTGTTTTATTTTACTACTAGTTATATGCTATTGTAGTTATTTATTGATTTATTTTAAATTTTGAATTACTTGTTATTTTTACACTTTCAGTTTTCATTTTAATTGATTTTTTAGTAATTTTGTTAAGGGCTTCATAGTGTTATTAAAGTTAACTACTTTAAAATACAATAAAATAAAATAAAAACAAAAAACTTTAGCTAGTTGCCCAGGAAACATTCCGTTTAGTTTAATTTTATGTAGTAAATTGATGTTTTAATTGTATTATACTGTATTCATGTTCATTACAGTCATTTTGCGTAATTTTATTAAGTACCTACAGTTTCTAGTACCCAGGAATTATTTTAAATTATTTGTCATTTGATTAAAAATAGTAACAAAAAAATTAATTTGTAATAAATTTTACATAATTATTCAAATGACAATTAATAAATATAATTGTAATTTTATTAATTATTCAAATGACAATTAATAAATATAATTGTAATTTTATTATAGCTGGCTCTATTCCTGTGCATTACAGTAATTTTGAGTAATTTTATTAATTACCTAGAATTACTTTAGGAATTTAAAAAATATTTAAAAAATTACTGTAATAAAATAAAAAATACTGTTAAATCAAATGTGAGGATAAAAACCACTGAAGGATGTGAGGATGAAAACTGCTCATTTGATAGGACCAGAAGTCATGAATATTAAAGGACCTGTCGACATATTTGTTCATATTTTTTTAGTTTTGTTGGAGACATAATGACACTTTTGCTAACATGAGATGCTTGAGGAGTGGGTTATATTTTCTAAAGCATAGTGAAAATGAGTTACACTCAATCTGTGCTTTCTTCGATTTGGATCCAAATCAAAGAAGATCAGCCTTCCTGATAAAGTTCGGGGTTCAGACACACTCTCTCTGTTTAAATCTAGATTAAAGACACATCTCTTTGGCCAAGCATTCAAATAATGCATCTCATAATCTTGTACTGCAGTTATATCTAATCAAATGCACATTATTATTCTTTAGTTTGGGTTAAACAAATCAATTTTGCTTGGTTGGAACAGCAGCTAAGCTAAAATAGAAATAGAATAGAGAGTGCTGGTGTTAGAGTGTCAATTTTTTAAATAGATAAAAATAAAACAAGTAGATAGAATAGAAATAGAATAGAGAGTGCTAGTGTTAGAGGGTCCATTTTTTAAATAAATAAAAAGAAAACAAGTAGATATAATATAAATAGAATAGAGAGTGCTAGTGTTGGAGGTTCAAGTGTAGATGGAAGAGATGTGTTTCTTGAAGATGGCTGAGGACTCAGCTGCTTGGATTGAGTTGGGCAGGTCATTCCACCAGGAGGGAACAGTGAATGTAAAAGTCTGTGAAAGTGATTTAGTGCCTCTTTGGGATGGCACAATAATACGCCATTCACTTGCAGAATGCAAGTTTCTAGAGGGCACATAACTCTGAAGTAGTATATTTAGGTAAAGGGGTGCAAAGCCAGTGGTGGTTTTGTAGGCAAACATCAATGCCTTGAATATTATGCAACAGCTATTGGTAACCTGGAGAGCAATAAGAAGAAACTGAGGTTTGCTAATAACATGTGAGTCAATGTTGTGCTGCTGTTTGAAATACAAACATTGTGTTTCCATTTCTGTGCGATTTCTCTTAACTGGAATGGACAGAGTGGTGTTGAGGTAATTACCCATGATGCCTTGTTTGTTTACAGAATGAATGGCAGACTCCTCTGCACATCGCTGCTCTGGAAGGAGACGAGAACATGCTGAAGTTTTTATACCACTGCAAGGCCAGTCCCAACATCTTAGACAAGGTGAGACTGAAAACATTATATTATTATGTTTATATATAACTGAACAGCCAATTCGGTAATAAAGACTGCATGTTTATCTATAAGGATTCCCAAATGTTATTGTCAGCCGAACCCCTTTGATCTATATATTAATATTATATAATACAATATACAGCTCTGAAAAAATTAAGAGACCTCTTGAAAATTCTCTGGATTTACTGAATCTGATAGGTATGGGTTTGAGTAAAATGTTAATATTTGTTTTATTCTATAAGGGTCTGATAACATTTCTTCCAAATTTCAAATAAAAATATTTAATTTAGAGCATTTTTATTGCATAAATGACAATTGGTCAAAATAACAAATGTGTTAATTTGTTGTGATTGAAAATCGGGGTTATTCCCCCAAATATTGATTTCTTAACTCTTCTGAAGTTAAAGCATTGGTATGGTAAACATGTCGGAAAACATGGCATCTTTTTTGTTTTTGTTTTTGACCAAATGTCAAAAAATGCTTTAAATGACAACATTTTTATTTAAAATTTGGGAGAAATGTCATCAGTAATTTGCAGAAGAAGAAAAATATATATATTTTTCAGTAAGTGTTTTTTAAATGTTTATTTTGCTATTTACATTTTTAATTATTAAATTTTTAGTAAGCATTTTATTTTTATTGTTATTTAACATGTTAACATTTATTTAATTTAACATGTAAACATTTTTTTTTACATATTTGTCATTTTAATTCATTTTCAATTATTTATTTAATTTTTTAATATTACATTTTTGTGATTGAATGAGTTTTATTTTGATTTATTGTTTTATTTTATAATTTTATAATTTTCAGTGTTTTTTACAATTATTTATTTTAATTTTACATTTTTTATGATTAATTTTCAGTATGCATTTTATTTTTATTATTTTTATTTTACATTTTAATGTGATATTTTTAGTAAGTGTTCTATTTCCATTTTTTGTTTTGAATTTTTGAATATTTTTATGATTGAATTAATTTTCAATTAGTGTTTTATTGTTTTTTAATTGTTTAATTACATTTTTATGTCTCTGTTGTTGTTTTTTTTTAATCTCTTGTTCTCCTCTGTTTCAGATGGACAGATCTCCTCTACACATCGCCGCAGAGCGGGGACACACCAGTGCAGTCGAGATCCTCACCGAGAAGTTCAGGTCATGTGTGTTAGCAAGAACAAAGGTGATCTGCTTTCAAATCATTTATTATTACTTAAATGCAAAAATAAAGTCTCAATTAAGTTTAAACTTGATCAATTGAAACTTAAATAAATGCCTAAGAAAAACAGACACAAATGAGTCAATCATCTTAAACTAAGTGTACGGAGGTATAAAATGAAGGAGGAGCAGCTGAGATCATTTGATGAGAAATATTTGAATCCATATTGAGATCTCTGATTTGTGATTGCAGACTTTGAGTGCAAATTTGAGCACAGTGTTGTATTCTGTGAAGATGTTTCTAGTGAATCTCCCGTATGATCCCGTACAGGACGGCAACACACTTTTGCATATCGCATCTCAATGTGGTCACCCTGCAACCGCTCTCACGCTACTGAGGAAAGGCGTCTCGCTGCACATGCCCAACAAGGTACTAAACACATCTGTGAAATTAGTTTATTGGTAGACTGATTATTACAAGTTTGAAGATTGGATTAGATCTTGAAAATTGTTTGTTCAAAAGAAGAGAATGGTTTCTGAAGGTTTCTTTAGGTTTTGATTCTGGATCAGACCTTCAGTATTTGTTGTTCAAAACTGCTTAATAAGATTAAAATAAGAAAACATTATTGGAGTAAGTTTTACAAGAAAATACAATTTCAGACTTTCTGCTTCAATATGTCATGTTTAATTCAGTGTTAACTTGCAGTTTCTTTGTAATAATTTCTAAATTTACTAGCAATTTCTGAAAGAAAATTGTTTAAAAAATGTAAATCCTACATGATTTTAATTTTAGTGTTATTTATATACTATTATACAGGTGCATCTCAATAAATTAGAATGTTGTGGAAAAGTGTTTCTAATTTGTTGGTGGGTTTTTGTTAAATGTGAGCCAAAATCACAATTAAAAGAACCAAAGACTTAAACTACTTCAGTCTGTGTGCATTGAATTTATTTAATACACGAGTTTCACAATTTGAGTTGAATTACTGAAATAAATGAACTTTTCCACGACATTCTAATTTATTGAGATGCACCTGTAGTAGTAATTAATATTTCGAATTGGCGGATTCAGGGATTTTAGGAACAAAATGAAATTATGCAAACAAGCATTACAGTGATAAAGTAGATAAGAAAAAAATAAAACATTTACAATAATAATCCCCCAAACAACTGTCAATATCAAGCAAAAAATAATATATTTAATTCAAAAAATTATTTATATAAAAAAAAAAAAGTTAAGTCAAATTTAAATTTAAGAATATATTTTAATATTCAGTATATTACATATATTGTAATTATCACTGTATATTAATTTCAGGGATACAATGAGCCAGTCAAAAGTGGTTTCTTACAATTGCATGTATATTTGTTCATTTTTATTTATTTGTTGTGGGTCAGATAAGAAATCTCACTGTTTAAAGAAACTGAAAATAGAAGGGGATATTTATATTATTTTATTGTGCTGTTTCTGTCAAATTAAAGCACTTAATGTGGCATAATGCTGATTGTTCTGCCTAATGTTCATTATATATCTAGTAGCCTATATTTTTATATGTGACCCTATTTAAAGCTCTGCTAATCCAAATTTGATCATCTGAAAAAGTATTTTTGGATCAGAATGATGCAATCCAATGCTGTTTTGAAAAATTCCCATAGTGCAAAATTACAATGCACCAAAGTTGCATTAGAGATTTGCATTGTATATTTTTATATATTTTTGCAAATGCAGTGCATGATATACTTTGTTCTAAACTGAATTCCTTGCATTATAGGACTTCCAAATCTTGTTTTATTTTATAACTATTTAGATCTTGTTTTCAGGTTTGGTTGTGACTAATCTTATTTCTATAATGTGTTCTTGTGCGTGTTTGGATGTTGTGTGATGTTGTGCAGTCAGGGGCGGTTTGTCTTCACGCAGCGGCTAAGAGAGGACACACGACTGTAGTGAAGGCTCTGCTCCAGAAGGGGGCGCATGTGGACGCCACGGCTAAAGATGGACAGACGGCGCTTCACATCGCGGTGGAGAACTGCAAGCCGCAGGTGGTGCAGATGCTGCTGGGATTCGGGGCAAATGTGCAGCTCAGAGGAGGAAAGGTAAAAACGGATCCTGTACGGATCTGATTTATCATGAAGACATTTCCAGCAGAGTTCAGTGAGGAGTTATTTAAAAGAATCATCATAACTACATTTAAATAAAAAGAGGTAATGCTTTACAATAAGTCCTCATTAGTTCATACATTAACTTACAATGATACATTTGTAACAATACATTTGTTACAGTATCTATATATTAACTGTTCATTATTAGTTTGCATTAGCTCAGATTCATTAAATAATATTAACAGATACAACTTTTGATTTTAATAATGCAATAGTCAGGTTTATTATTTAGTTAGTTGCTAATACAGCATTTCTTATGTTAATTTAGTTTAACTACTAAAATAACTGAAACTTAAACTGAAATAAAAATTAATAAACATTTTGTAGACGCATGAAGAAAAAATACTAAACTAAAAAAAACACTAAACAACCAAACCATAAAAATAATTTCCGTTACTTGAAATAAAATAAGTGTTAACTGAAATAAAATATAATATTAATAAATTAAATAAAATATAGATTTATTTTATTTCAGGTAGTTGAGCAACATTTCACACTGATGTACTAAAATAGCAAACTAAAACTGTGTCAGGATTGGACCTGTTTAGTCATGTGTTTCAGTTCCTGTTTTGCCTCATTTGGTCATGTTCCTGTCCTCGTTTAGTTTGATTACGTTCCATTGATGTCACCTGTGTTCCCCAATCATCCCCTGTATAAAAGTCCGAGGGTGCGTCTGAAATCGCATACTGCTTAGTAGGTACTACATTTTGAATTTGAACGTACTACTCGACCGTTAAAAAAGTACGTTCTATATAGTATGAATGAGAGTAGTATGAATGGAATTCGGACGTACTACATCCGCCATGTTGATGTTGTCACGTGACATGCGTCTTCACAACAGCACCAAAATTTAAAGAGCCCTCACTACTGCGCGAACATCAGCAGTGTTTCACGTAATTCTTACCGCTTTCATCGGCGTTTAAACGTTGATTGGATCAACAGCTCAGAGGAGGCGTCGGTCAGCTGCTCGCAGATCACAGATTTTTTAGGATTACTGATAAACAACTGTCA
The DNA here is from genome assembly GCF_001515625.1 of Sinocyclocheilus rhinocerous. Taxonomy (NCBI): domain Eukaryota; kingdom Metazoa; phylum Chordata; class Actinopteri; order Cypriniformes; family Cyprinidae; genus Sinocyclocheilus; species Sinocyclocheilus rhinocerous. The sequence goes on from NW_015645553.1 coordinate 488,693, forward strand.
TTTGATTTGTATTATTTGTATTTATTTAT
>NW_015645553.1:489172-489439 GCF_001515625.1 Sinocyclocheilus rhinocerous
AGACCTGACCCAAAAACAGTTACCTCCGTGTTTTCCCCTCCGTTTGTGTTCTCGTTTTTCCCAGTATCTTTTTTTTCCATTGTGTTCCCTGGATGGATGCCCTTCTTTGCACCGAATACCTCCTCCTCCTGCTGGAGCTGGGGGACAAAGCTCTCGAGGACCATACTAGACTGTTCCAGCTGCTAGCAAGCACCACCAGCTACCCGGACGACGCGCTCTGTGCGTTTTACGACGCCAGTCTAAACATAGAGTGCAGAGCGGCGTCGT
>NW_015645553.1:490402-495248 GCF_001515625.1 Sinocyclocheilus rhinocerous
TCCGGACCCCGAGCCCAGCCCACCATCTCCCCGCTGTGCGGAGCTAAAGCCCGAGCCCACCGTTGACGGAGAGCCATTTCCCACCGCGATCAGCGAGCCAGCGCAAAGCCGAGCGACTGGGCAGAGAATCGCCCCGGACTTAGAGCTGAATCCATCAGACCAGGTACGAGAACCGGCAACAATGCCAGACATGAGGGAGAAAGCCGCGGACAGTGCGAGCGCAGGAGAGGAGCTCCGCCCCCTGCACCGCGGCTGAGGGTGAGCTGAGTATGGCGCGGCGAATGTGCCACACCGAAGAGGAGAGGGCTCCAGTCCCCGTTTCCAGTCCAGAGCACCCTCCAGTGCCTGCGCCTCGAAAGCGCCCTCGAAGAGGAGAGGGCTCCAGTCCCCGAATCCAGTCCAGAGTGCCCTCCAGTGCCCGCTCCTCAAAAGCGCCCTCAAGTGTCCACTCCTTCAGAGCGCCATCCTGTTCCTGTGTTCAGGCTAGAGGGGGCTCCCGATCCAGAGTTTAGCCCTGAATGCCCGGAGGCTCACAAATACCCGCCCTCCCAACCGCTCCTGCCTTCTCCACCGCCACCGCTGTCGTCTGGCAGCCCCTCTGCTCGCCCTCAGCCCACCATCATTACGGTGCGAGCTCCGCGGGTCTGCCATCCTCCAGCGTCGCCAAGGCTGGAGAATCCCTCACCTCCACCTCCAGCCTCCCAGGCCCGGACTCTGCCTCGGCCCGTAGACCCAGCGGCTCCACCTCGGCTCCTAGCTCCCTCACCTCCACCATCACCCGTCGATCCACCAGCTCCACCGGGCTCCCTCGTCCCTCCGGCTCCGCCTTGTTTCTTGTTATCTCCTGTGTTTCTTGATTAAAGACTGTTAAACGTTTCCTCGTGACTCCAGCGTGTTCTCTCAACAGCGTAGCGTGACAAACTGAAATACAAATTAAACACTATTTAAACATATTATAAAAAAAACTACTAAAACCATTTAAATGTTATTTAAAATAAAATAACAGATATAAAATGTATTTTAAAAATATACTAAATAACAATTGAATACTACTTACTGAAACTAAATAAAAATTGAAAATTGAAAAAAAAAATTTAACTATATAGACAAAAATTGAAAAAAGTACAAAACAAAATTACTAAAACTACAAAAAGAAAAAAAACTATAAAAAGAAAAGCTAATTAGAAACATTAATAAAAAAAAAAATAGTATCTCAATGATTTAAAAATAATACTGTCAATAGTAAATATTGAAATTAACATTAACTGAAATGAATACACTTTCGAAGTGTCATTCTTAACAAATGGAACCTTATTGTAAAATGTCATGGAATAATTATTTTCGCACCTGCATGTTTTTATGTTTTCCATGGAACAAGAAAAAAGTTTTTTTTGTTTTTTTAAGTAGGGAGCTTTGATTTCAGGTCCAGTAAAGTTAAGGCTGCATCAATATGCAAATAATAGCTGTTTTGCCAAGTGTAAAAAAAACTCAAGGATGTTTTATTAGTCTATGAAATTTTACAGCGAATGAAAGCAAACTCTTGGTTTATGTGCGTGTCCTCTATAAAGGCGCAGGAAGCCCCTCTGCACATCGCAGTGAGAGTGAAGGAAGGTGAACGGGCGGCTGAAATGCTTCTGAAGAGCGGAGCCGATGTGAACGCAGAGCAGGAGGTGGGCGTCACAGGTTCACAGTGTTTAACGAAGGTAAACCTGCCATTAAAACAGTATTTCCTTCTCTGATCAGAACGGAGAGACCGCTATGCATGTAGCCGCGCGTCACGGCGCTCTGCAGATGATACGAGCGCTGATCCAGGAGGGAGGAGATGTGACCTGGAAGTCTAAGGTACTTTATTAAACATCTGTCCTGGAGAAATAACTGCATTTTAAGATGAGACACAAAAACAACAAAAAATTAAATAATAAATAATGCAATTGTATTATTTAAAAAAAATATTATCTTATATCTTATATTGCTTCTAATCTTATATTACTTATTAATATTTATTATTTTAATATTTCTAATAAAATATTTTTATTTTATGCATTAACTAATGTTAACTTCTTAATCTTAAAAATGTATTAGAATATGTAAAAATTATTAAACAAGATTAATAAATGCTGGAAAAGTACTGTTTATTGTTTATGTTAACAATTGCATTAACTTATGTTTCTTAGCACGGATGTAATAAAAATGTATAAAAATGTAAATGTACTATATTTAGTATTTTTGTAATTCATTCTTTACATTTTGTTTATATTTATTAATTCAACCCCAAGTTTAAAAAAAAAACATACTAAAATGTATTTATTTATTTGTTTTATTTATTTTAGTAAAAATGTGCTCAAAAGTTATTTATATTTTTTATTATATACTTTATATTTTGTTAATATTAATTCAGCCCCAACTTTAAAAAAGCTATAAAATTTATTTATTGATTCATTTATTTTATTATTTTGTATTAAATTCTGTGTATTGTATTTATATTTATTAAGCGCCCACTTTTAAAAAAGCCATACTAAAATGTATTTTTTATTTTATTTATATATTTCTTTAATGAAATGTCTTGTTCAAAAGTTATTATATTTTGTATTTTGTTTCATTGCATTCTTTGTTTTGCATTCTTTATATTTATTTTTTTATTCAAACCCCAACTTTAAAAAAGCCATACTAAGATTTATTTATTTATTTGTTTAAAATGTCTTGTTTGAAAGTTATTTTTATTTTGTATTCTTTTTGCATTCTGTATATTTTGTTTATATTTGTATTTATTAATTCAACCCCCACTTTTTTAAAAAAATCCATACTAAGATTAATTTATGTATTTGCATTTTCACCCTTTTTACCTTCTCTTGTAGGAGATTTAATTAATTTGCAGTCACTGTTAGGAATTCTATATCAATATTATCTAAATCTAAATCTGTGTTGAGGTTGGTGAAAACCCTCTCCACGTAGCGGTGCGTCACTGTCACGCTCGCGTGGTGGAGGAGGTTTTAAACTCTCTGACCAATGAGAGGAGCCGTCAGGAGGCGGAGCTCTGTGTGCGTGAAGGGAACCAGGTCAGACTCACAGATCAATGAGAACGACATGATAAACTACAAAAGTGCCAGACAAAACCCAGCATGATTTGCTTGTGTTTGGCGCCCCCTGCAGAAGAGCGAGACGCCGCTGCACCTGGCAGCTGAGCTCAGGAGCGACGCCGTGCATCAGCCAGACGAGGACACCTGCATCATCAAGATCCTGATGGAGCATCACGCTGACGTCACCGCCGTCACACGACAGGTGTGCTTTGTGCTGTTTGACAGACATCTTGACACAAAACTGACCAGTAAGCTGGTATTGTGAATGTGTTGTTTCTTCAGAGCGGAGAGACGCCTCTTCATTACAGCGCCAGGGTGGGAAACACCGCTGTTCTTCAGGAGATGCTCAGTAACGTCCCCTCCAACCAGCTCCAGACCGCCATCAACAAACACGCCAAGGTACAAATCAGCAATGAACGTGAGATCTGCCTCACATCTCAGAAAGATCTCAGACTGATCTGACGCTTCAGTAAGGGCACAGACTACAGCTGAATAGACTCCAGTGTTTTCTTTCCTTGTACTTTACCTATTCTTTAAAACATGCATATGACCATATTATAAAACATGCAAAAATGTGCTGATTAAGAAAGTGATTTAAAAAAAAAAAAATTTACTTCATTTTTAAAGATCAAATGTTCCCAAAACACTAGTAAAAGTGTTTCTTATTTTAGTATTATTTATTTTTTTATATTTTGAATTAGGTTTTATTTTTATATTTTAATTGTAATTTAATTTAAGTAATTTTATGTGTTTTCGTCATTTTTTATGTAACTATTCAGAATTGATTTTTATATGTATATTTAGGTTTTAATTTTAGTTTTAGTTCCATTTTAGTTATTTATTTATTTCCAGTCAGTAATTTTAGTGCTTCAACATACTGTAACATTATTTCAGTTAGTTACCAAGGCAACATATCTAATTTATTTAGTTTTCGTCTAATATTTATATTTTATTTGATTTTGTTTTAGCTTTATATCAGTTAACAAAAATGTTTTAGTAGTGTTAGGTTGAGTTCACGATAATAAACTTTTTTGAATGTTTTATAATTGTTTTAATTTAAATTTAATTCATTTTTATTTTATCTATTTTTAGGTTTAATGTTATTTTTGTTTTACTTTTAGTTTCAGTTTACAGTTTTAGTGCTTAGTTTTAAAATGATTTCAGTTGTCAGAGCAACATGCATTTTTGTTTTATTTTATTTTATTTGTTATTTTATTTCTTTAAAAACTTTATTTAAAAATATATTTCATATTTTTAGTTTTAGATTTAGTTAACAATAATGCACATATGTACTGTCAGCTCCACTGTAAGCAGTTTGGTCCATTAGAGTTTAAGTGTGTGTGTTTAATTGTTTGTGTGTGTTCATGTGTGTGGCACAGAACGGCTGGTCGCCGCTGCTGTTGGCTGCAGAGCAGGGTCACACAGAGGTCGTGAAGATCCTGCTGCAGAGCAATGCCAGAGTGGACGTGTTTGATGAGGTCAGAGACGATTAATCACTGAAGTAGCTTATTTCTGCTCCGTTTTATTTTCTCATTTGATTTTGATGTCATTTATTTTATTCATACATTTTTAATTAAGCATTTATAAATCTATTCAATGTGAATTTCAGAAGAATCAGAATCAGAATTAGCTTTATTCGCCAGGTGTGTGCAAACACGAGGAATTTGTTCATACACATCTGACATGAGAACAAAAAAAAACAAAAAAAAATTAAATAGTAAAAACTTAACAATAAATAATGTGTATGAATCTGGAACAGTAGATTTATG
>NW_015645553.1:495318-495463 GCF_001515625.1 Sinocyclocheilus rhinocerous
CCTGAAGACTGGGCAGGTGCACACCAATGATTCTTTCTGCTGTCCTAACAGTCCATTGCTATCTGATTTGCTGGCTGACCCAAACCAGACGGTTATAGAAGAGCACAGAACCGACTCAATAATAGCGGAGTAAAACTGTGTCATC
>NW_015645553.1:495509-499452 GCF_001515625.1 Sinocyclocheilus rhinocerous
AGATATGCATATGTATTTACATAATACTTGAGAAAGAGGCAATAATTAAGGATATAGAATGAATTACGGAAATGAATTACAGAACGCAGGTAATGATTCATATGTTAGCTGTTTAAGCTGGAGATGGCATGGGGGGGAAAAAAATGTTATGCCTAGATGTTCTAGTGCAGAGATCTGTAGCGTCTGCCTGAAGGGAGAAGTGCAAACAGGTTAATTATATATATATATATGTTGAATACAAAATATTTCATTATTGTAGTATTTTAGTACAGTTATTTTACAGTAATTGCCGTATTCATTTACCATAGTATTGTATGCACGTGCTACTCCAAGAAACTTGTTTTAGAAATAACAGTATGTATTTGCTAGACAAATTATAGAAACTCACTCAGAAATAGCTAGCAAATTCACAATTACAAAGAAGTAACACGTTGTATTAAACATGAAATTTCGAAGTATAGTAAAAAAATAAATAAAAAATAAGTATTTTCTTCTAAAACCTACTCAAATAATCTTTGTTTTATTTACAACAACAACAAAGAAAATCACTTTTTACCAAAATCATTGTTTTCTTGTTTACATAATACTAAACAACATGCACGATTCTTTTCAATGTTGGAGAATTTATTTTAATGAAGAAAAAAAAACATTTTGTGACATAATAATGTTTGAGACTTTCAGTTGTAGGGTTTTTTTATGGATCTGAATCTCTGAATCTGTATCCCGAAGAAGCGCTTCAGAAATAAAGAATTGTGGATTTATATGAAATCTCATCAGGAGGGGAAGGCCGCCATTCATCTGGCTGCAGAACAAGGTCATCAAGACATCGTGGACATCCTGCTGGCCCATAAGGCCTTTGTGAACGCCAAGACCAAACTGGGCCTGACGCCTCTGCACCTCAGCGCTCAGAGCGGCTCGGCGCAGCTCGTCAGGCTACTGGTGGAGACCCATCAGGCCAGTGTTGATGTTCTCTCTCTGGTAAGAACTGAAAGCTCTGTGCAGATGTGATAACCTAGAGAAATGAAACTGAGCGGCTCATTTTCACAGAGAAAGCAGACGCCTCTGCATCTGGCAGCCATCAGCGGACAGCTGGACGTTTGCAGCAGCCTGTTAAACCTGAAAGCTGACATCACTGCTACAGATATTGTGAGTGTAATGAGACAGAAACACAGATACTTGCAATAAATAATATATTGTTTTATTCTTCATTTGTGAATTCAGATTACATCTCAAATCCACCATGATGCAACTTCAAAAATTGACTTGCCAGCAAAGTGGTGAAACCACTTTGTGAATTTGTTTGCCGTCTATCAATTATGTATTTCCTTTATTTAAACAAAATTTAATTTAAATATGAATAGTAAACTTAATACAACTGATATATAATTGAAATAACTCCTAAGTGATTTTTACATTTATCTAAATAAATGCTTTTTACACAGCCAAGTTTATTCTGAGTAATCTCTATAATTGATCCAAATTCAATATAACACAGTAAAATATAAAAAGATATAATAAATAATACACAACTTTTGTACAAATATATTTATACAGATATAATTTAATTTATATTATATTGTATATACATGATAAAACGTAACCCAATAAATAACATTAAACCTATAACATTATTTGTTGCCATTAGTTAACATGAACTAATGAACAATACCTGCAGGATTTATTAATCTAGCTAATGTGAATTTCAGCATTTAATAATACCTTTTTAAAATGACAAGTTGTATTTGTTAATAATCGTTAATTCACTGTGAACTAACATGTGAAAATCAATGAACAGTTGTTTTTTATTAAGTAACATTAAGATTAAGATTAATAAATGCTGGAAAAAAAAAAAATATATTGGTAGTTGGTAGTTCTTGTTAGCTAATGCATTAACTAATGTGAACGAATGAGACCTTAATGTGAAGTGATACCAAAATAAACCTTCAAATATTTTAATAAAACTTCCTATAATAAAACCTGTTTATGAAACGTTTGAGGTAAAATACGATAAATTATTCTCTATATTTTCTTTATAAGTCGGAGATGTCATCTTTATAGCTGACAGAACCCTGATAATAATAATAATAATAATAATCCTGCCATTTTGTGTTATTGTACTTGGAATTAAAATATTAAACTTGAAACAAGTCATCTAATAAGTGACAAAGCCAAGTTTATTCTACAAATTCTCAAAATTCTGCATAAAGACAGTAAAATATTAAAAATATATATTATGTAAATATTTATACTGTAATTCATAATTATTAATATTTTAATCAATTCATGATTGTATATTCATAATTTAACATTTAAATAGAGTATTTTTTCCTAGTAATGTAAATGCAGCTTTTCGTGGTGTATATGCTAATTCCAGATGCAGCCTCTGCTGTCTGAATGAAGTATATCTAATATATATTCTCAAAATATGCTTTACTATTTTAAGAGAATATTGCTTCTCAAATTCCCCCAGTCCTGTTTTTCCACTGCCCACTTCTCTTTATAACTGACAGAATCCTGACAATAATAACAGTGATCCTGCCATCGTGGCTCATCTCGTGGTGTTTGTTTCAGCGCGGTCAGACTCCTCTTCATCTGGCGGCGGAGAACGATCACTCGGAGGTGGTGAAGCTGTTTCTGAGGCAGCGGCCTGAATTAGCCATGCTAGCTAACATGGAGGGAGCGACCTGCACACACATGGCTGCGGCTAAAGGCAGCGTGGCCGTCATTAAAGAGCTGCTGCTGTTTAATCAAGGAGGACCGGTCACACTCAACAACAAGGTCAGGACGTCAAAGGTCATTTCATGCTTTATTATTTTAGTATCATTAAGATACTGTTATTAATATTTTAAAGATTATTTTTATGATTTCATTTCTGATTTTAGTTAGTTTTAGAAATTTGGAACAAATTTTATTTTATTTTTTTCAGTTTTTATTAATGTAGTTTTTAATGTGAATATATCTATATAGTTTTTTTTTTAACTTAATTTTTATTAGAAACCGTATATTCCCATAAGTTTAAATATTTCATATTAGTTACAGTAACAACAGAACTGCAAATATAATGCAAATACAAGAGGCAGCAAACAGAAATACCAGAATTTTATTTAAAATTTGATTTGATTAAATATCTGAAACAAACGAAAAATAAGAATGAGAATTAGATATTTAAATTAACCATCAATCATGTTTTTTATTCAATTTGATTTCAGTTTTAGATATTTTAAATACTTATACTTAGTTAAACTAAATAAAAATGAGAAATGTTTCCTTGGGAAGTGGCTGAATTTTTTATATATATATATATATATATATATTGTCACGGGAGGAGCAAACGACAGACACAGTGGGTGTGGCGTCAGGCCTCGGAGAGGCTTTTATTTTCAAATAATAAAACAGTGGCCAGATAAGGGAATAAAGTGTCCAAAATAAACGGGATCTGGTGTCCTCGTCGTGCTACCGGGGTAGTGAAGGTGGGGCAGTGTTCAGGAAGGAAGGGTCCAGGTAAGGGGCGGAGACCGGCGGCTGCACGCGCTCCCCTCTCCAGTCGCGAGGGGCGGCGGCTTCTTCCAGCGGCTGCATCCTTCTCGCCTTGGCCCCGGCGTGTGAAGGGACTAGACGGCCCGGCATCCTGGCCTGACGGCCGTGTAACGGGTGCGTTTCTTGTCCGGACCGCGGGTCCGGTAGCTCACGACTCTGGCGGCACGGGAGTCCCTCTATGCACCCTTCCTGGACCCACGAGGACACCAGCGTGCATGCACGAGGAAGAGACCGGTCTCCCGAGGAGAGGCGCGCTCGGCATTTAACACAGCGGCGGTGATGAGGCTCCATTCGGTTCAGGTGTGCCCCATCACACGCCGCCAGCCCTGGCTATTTCAGCGCCCCTCCTCTCTCACGCACCCACTCCTGTCGGGAGCCTGGCGAAGGGCGGGGATTAAGGGACGGG
>NW_015645553.1:501448-502295 GCF_001515625.1 Sinocyclocheilus rhinocerous
TGGACTACATTTCCCATGCTCCATTGCACTAATCACAAGCTCACCTGAAACCAATCATACACAGCTGCTACCAATAACACACACTATATAAATCAGTCTCACACAACCATTCAACGCCGAGTATTGTTTAGCATTTATCACTCTTCTAGCGGACATTACTGTACGGAGCCAGTTCCCGGTCTAGTTCATAGTTTAGTCTAGTCTAGCCTGTTTTCCTGTGTGAAGATCTTTGCCTGTGTATTTCGGATTGCCCTATCATCTTGCCGTTTTGACTCTGTTCGCCAGTCTGGACTATTGTTTGCGTTTACGGATTACCCCATTTTGTCAAACCCTCTGGATTATGTTCGCCGATCGAAGACCCACGCTTGTCCTAGGATTACTCTTTGTCTTGCCTGTGCCATATCTGTTTGCTAGTGTTCGACCCTGTCTGTTTCTGACCATGTCTTTAATAAACCTTTTGCTAATGGATCCGTACGCCTCTTAGCAATTAACGCCACAAGCCGAACATAATCCAGAGGGCTTGACAAAATGGGGTAATCCGTAAACGCAAACAATAGTCCAGACTGGCGAACAGAGTCAAAACGGCAAGATGATAGGGCAATCCGAAATACACAGGCAAAGATCTTCACACAGGAAAACAGGCAAGGCAAGACTAGACTAAACTATGAACTAGACCGGGAACTGGCTCAGTAATGTAGCTACCGCTAGAAGAGTGATAAATGCTAAACAATACTCGGCGACTTGAGCAGGATCTGAGTGGGTGTTATATAGTGTGTGTAATAGCTTTCAGGTGAGCGTGTGATTGGTTACAGCTGTGTGCAATCAGTGCAATGGATGATGGGAAATG
>NW_015645553.1:502649-504635 GCF_001515625.1 Sinocyclocheilus rhinocerous
CACATATATATATATATATATATATATATATATACACGCACATCCTTTATATATGAATGAATGAATATTATTTTTTTCATGGTTATATTTTTTTTTATATTTATATAGTGTTTATAAATTTTATTTCAGTTTTGTTTCATGAAGTTCATGAAGCTACATTAAAATGAGAAATATTGTATATAATACCCTGTATATCTTCTGCTCTTTCTAACTCTGCAGGCTAATGGTTTGTGTCCGCTGCATTTGGCTGCTGCTGGCGGTCATACGGAGGTGGTGAAAGTTCTTCTGGATGCTGGAGCATCAGTGACGGAGGAGGACGCCGTGAGTTAGACAGACAAAATATGACGAAGAACATTAACATGATCATTTCTAATACCTTTGACCCTTTCAGGAGGGCATGACGGCCATACATTTGGCTGCCAAGAATGGACACACTCATATTCTGGAGGTGCTGAAAGGCAGCGTTTCGCTGAAGATCCAGAGCTCCAAGGTGCTGCATGTGAACACATGACCTCTGCTGATAAAGGTTAAGCAGAACAAAACTGTGCTGTAATGATTCAGTGAACCATGTGTGTGTGTGTGTGTGTGTGTGTGTGTGTGTGTAGACGGGTTTAACGGCTCTGCACGTGGCAGCCTGTTTTGGACAGGTGGACTTTGTGAGAGAGATCCTGACTAAAGTTCCAGCTACAATACGCAGTGAATTCCCCACCAACAGCAGCAGCAGCAGCGGCAAAGACGACGTAAAGAGACAACAGCCGTTAGCTGAGGTGACACCACAGTTTCACTCAGAGTTACACTGCAGAACATGGCTATTAGCAAATAAGGCATTTTTAATTAGATTTCTTCATTTGGGGGATTCTTGCTTTGCAATGAAGCTTTACATTTTGTTTGTGTATTTTGTTTTCGCTGGGAATCAAACCCACGAGTGTTGTTATTGTCATTCTAATAAATAATTGAATAAAGAAAAAGGGAAAAGGTTACTGAAATTTAAAATCCATTTTTTAAAATCTAAATAAATGCTTCTCTACAAAATTCTGAGTAGGCTTTATGCTCCAAATTTTGTATATCATAAAATAATAAAAACAAATATTATTACAAAAGTGTATATTTACTTATGTTTGTATTATATATTTATAATTATTGGTATTTTATAAATCAATCCATGATTATATATTTATCATTTCATGTTTAAAACATTCATTTCATTTTTTTTTCATTATTTCAAATGTTTGTGTGTGTTCAGCGTACACAAGGTACAGAGTAAAAATAGAAATATATAATTGAGTTGCACAGCTAACTTTTTACATAATAAATTTTATAGTTTATTTAAAATAAATTGTATAACTGCTCTAAATTCTGTATAAAGACCCAGTGCAGCAGTAAAATATTATAAAATGTATATAATATTTATTTTATATTATTTATTATATTGTAATAATTATTCATATTGTAATTCATCAATTTGTAATTAAATATATTTAAAATATATAACATAATTAAATATATAATACATGTAATATAAATAGGGTTGCAAAAAGGTGGTACATTTCCAGTGAATTTCGGAAACATTCCAGTAATTTTGAAAACTTCCCGGGAATTTTCCAGGAATTTTTGGAAAGTTTCTGGAAATTTACCGGAAATATTCCACCCCTTTGCAACCCTAAATATAAATAATATATTACATATTACATATTGATAATTTTATATTTAAAACATTAAATTCATAATATTATTTCTACAATATTATTTCCTGTGCACAGTAAATGCATTTGTCACCTCCATACAGCATTAAACAGTCTTGTGTAAAGAATATTCAAGATACATTCTCTCAAAATAAGCCTTGATATCTTAAGGTCATTTGCTTTTACAGACACAAAAGCCGCAATGTACATATAGTGATGATTATGAATCATCAGTGCATGATTTATGATTGTTTGTGTGTGTGTGTGTGTGTGTGTGTGTGTGTGTGTGTGTGTGAGAGAGAGG
>NW_015645553.1:504667-527446 GCF_001515625.1 Sinocyclocheilus rhinocerous
TGTGTGTGTGTGTGTGTGTGTTCAGTCAGGTTACACTCCTCTACACCTGGCGGCTCAGTCCGGTCATGAGAACGTGGTTCGCCTGTTGCTGAATTCTCCTGGGGTTCAGGCCGATGCAGAAACAAACATTCAGGCAAGAGATCAGAAGCACTGCTGTGGGGTGAAGCGTGACGTTTGAGCGCGGTACTGACCGTCCGTCATGTGTTTCAGGGCTCCAGTCCTCTGCACCTGGCAGCTCAGAGCGGACACACGGCTGTGGTCGGGCTGCTGATCAGCCGCTCTGGATCTCTGCTGCACCTGACCGACAAATGCGGATGTACCTGTCTGCATCTGGCCGCCGCACACGGACACGTGGCCATGGTGAGAGTCCTGCTGGGACAAGGAGCGGAGATCAACCACACAGACACGGTGAGAAGAAACCTGACATGTAAAGAACAATCACACATGATTATCTCAGATGTTTCTCATAGACAGCAATGAGGTTAAATGGTGAGTGAATGGATGCTTGTGTTGGTCTTCTGTTTCTCAGATGTCTCTACTGAGGAAAAAGACCCTTGTAATCTCAAATGTGTCTCCTTTAGAGTTTCAGAAGAGACCTCAATAGTGTCTCAAACTATGCTCCGATTTCCTTTGCTGTTTTTGATAACTAAAACTAAGTGTAATTAAAGGGGTCATGACATGGATTTTTTTTTCATTTTAATATGTTCCTTGAGGTGTACTTATAATGTTAATAGTTTTTTACACAAAAGAAAAAAAAATAATGTGGATTTTCAACCCTCATTCTGAACCTCTCTCACACCGTGTCTACACCGGATGCGAGTGGTGCGACAAAATACTATAGAACTCATTATAATCAGTGATGCTGTCTACACTGGATGCGGCGCGATAAAACGGTCATTTCCAGACAAAACATTATTAAATAATCTACTTACGGTTGATGCAGCTGCAGTCAAAACTAGTACCGCTTCATCTTTCAACAAATGTTTCTTTGTGAACTCTCCATGACACTGTGCCTCGATTACAAAACAACATGCTCCAAAGTCTGAACAATCCTCAGACACGATCCGGGATGCCATTAAAAATAAACTATCCACTTGTTTCTTACGCTGGGATCCTTCTGATATCTGTACAAAGACGCGAACGAGCTGTTTAATCCAAGCGCGTCAAAGCAAACGTTCTTTCACTTCATTTGTCCTGACGACTCGAGCGCGTGGATTGTGTCAGAAAGTGAACGCACATCTGTATGCTGTATCCAGTGTAGACAAGATGGCAACAGTGATTGTAATTTCTATTTGTTTTTGACACGGCACTCAAGTGTCAGCCGTTAGCGGCTGAACGCTAGTGGGTGGGGTCAATGTCAATGTGTTGCTCTGGGGGCGGTGTTTATGCAAACAACTGTGCCCAGGTGACATCACCTTGTCCCTCAGATCCAAAACGAGCCGTTTCTGAGGGTTATTACATAAATGCTTTTTTATTGATGATGAGGACATTTTAAGTTATGAAACTTGCAGGATGTATTAGGCATACAAAGACCTCTTCTGTATCAAAAGATCAAGGGAAATTTGCTTTCTCATGTCATGACCCCTTTAAATAAAGCTGAAATAAAATATATATATATATTAAATTTAAGTTTAATCCAAGCGCGTCAAAGCAAACGTTCTTTCACTGCATTTGTCCTGACGACTCGAGCGCGTGGATTGTGTCAGAAAGTGAACGCACATCTGTATACTGTATCCAGTGTAGACAAGATGGCAACAGTGATTGTAATTTCTATTTGTTTTTGACACGGCACTCAAGTGTCAGCCGTTAGCGGCTGAACGCTAGTGGGTGGGGCCAATGTCGATGTGTTGCTCTGGGGGCGGTGTTTATGCAAACAACTGTGCCCAGGTGACATCACCTTGTCCCTCAGATCCAAAACGAGCCGTTTCTGAGGGTTATTACATAAATGCTTTTTTATTGATGATGAGGACATTTTAAGTTATGAAACTTGCAGGATGTATTAGGCATACAAAGACCTCTTCTGTATCAAAAGATCAAGGGAAATTTGCTTTCTCATGTCATGACCCCTTTAAATAAAGCTGAAATAAAATATATATATATATTAAATTTAAAAAAAAAGCAGCAAAGCAGTTTGTTTGGTCTGTGTTTCAGAGTGGCTGGACAGCGCTGCATTGCGCGGCTAAAGCCGGCTGTCTGGAGGTGGTGTCGTTCCTGGTGGAGAGCGGAGCGTCGGCGTGTGTCGAATGTCATGCCGGATGGACGCCGCTGCAGTACGCGGCTCAGGAGAACCATGAGGAAACCGTCATCTTCCTGCTGAGACGAGAGAAGAACACACTCCGACTGCTGGACGACAAGAAGGTCAGGCTCACTGATACACTGTGTGTGAAACACTTGATACACATCACATTTATTAAAACTGGTTTATGTGAAGGTTGTTTTAAGTCCACCTAAATTAAAAGTCGTAATATTTTTTAATGTTCTGTAACAGTTTAGGCCTAAATTATGGCACAAATGTTACTGTTTTTTTTTTTCTTAAAGTCAAGTTTTGTAATTTTGTCTCAGAGGTAGTTAGTTTAGTTTGTGGCTTGGAACTCATTATTGAAGAATTCTGAATGTGTTTTTACAGTATTTTAATTTTTACATCACTGTGTTTTTCTGTAGATTTGGTTTGATACAGCTGTATTGTTTGTATAATATGATGGCAGGGTTGATGCTTTCATTTCATTCTTAATGAGCAGATGAGACTCACAGGAAGATTTACAGCTTTAAGTGCCTTGTTCTACTGAAAATAAACCAATTCAAAGTGGATCTTTTAGCATGTTTTGTTTTGCGTTTTGTCTGTAGTTTGTGTTCAATCTGATGGTGTGTGGCCGGATGAATGATAATGTGGCTCTGGAGGAGTTGGTTCTTCATTCTCCGGCTCCTCTGGACACGTGCGTCCGTCTGTCGCGAGCTCTGACTCTGGCCGCGTTCCGAGAGAAGGAGCGCTCCGTCGACCTGCAGGCCGCCGCGCATCACTGTGAGCTCATGGCCTCTGACCTCCTGACCCTCGCCGCTTCAGCCGGGGGCCACGGTGCGTGCCCCATCCTCAGGGCTGTGGACCACCGGGGTGCCAGCGTGCTGGACTGCCTGATTGAGGGCCGGCAGAAGGGTGTGGTGTCCCATCCGGCGGTGCAGACGTACCTGACGGACGTGTGGCACGGAAGCCTGCAGTGGGATTCATGGAAGATCCTCCTGCTGTTCTTCTGTTTGCTGCTCTTCCCTCCACTGTGGGTGGCGCTCTCACTGCCACTCAGACACAGGTACACTCTTACACCGTAAACTTCTCACCAAGGCTGTATTTATTTTATAAAAAATAGTCAAAACAGTAATATTGGGAAATATTATTACAATTTAAAATGACCGTCTTCTATGTGAATGTATAGTAGAATGTAATTTATTGCTGTGATCAAAGCTGAATTTTCAGCATCATTACTCCAGTGTTTGATTGTCACATGATCCTTCAGAAATCATTCTAATATGCTGATTTGCTACTCAACAAACATTTCTGATTATTATCAATGTTGAAAACAGTTGTGCTGTTTAATACCATGATTTGTTTCAGCAATCTTTGATGAATAGAAAGTTCGGGAACACTTTAGTATAGGGACCAATTCTCACTATTAACTACTTGCTTATTAGCATAACTATTAATAACATATTGGCTGTTTTTAGTACTTATAAAGCACATATTCTGCTTGACCATATTCTACATCCCTAATCCTACCAAATACCTAAACTTAACAACTACCTAACTAACTATTAATAAGCAGCAAATTAGGAGTTTATTGAGGCAAAAGTTGTAGTTAATGGTTTAATACTGAGAACTGGACTTTAAAATAAAGTGTGACCGAAAGTTCAAAAGAACAGCATTTAGTTAAAATAGGAAGAAAAATTTGTAACATTATAAATGTCTTTACTGTCACTTTTGATAAATTGAATGTCCTTGTTGATTCATACAGCAAAGCCTTGAAAAGTGTTACTTTAGTATTGTGTATTATTATAGTATTTTTTTTTTACATTTTCATTTAATTTGACTTCATTTTAATTTTAGTATAAATATTTTTTGTGCTTTTGTCTTTTTATTACTTTATTTTTGTCTTTTGTCTATTTTATTACTTATTTTTATTACTTATTTTTTTATATTTCCATTTAGCTTAAAAATATTATTTTTATTTCAGTTTTAGTTTCAGTAATTTTAGTTGCCAAGGCAACATTTCACATTTTTCATCTAATATTTATATTTTATTTTATGTCAGTTCAATTTAGAATTATTTATAAACTATTATAGTATTTATTAATATTTTAATAAATTAGCTTTGTTTTATATTTTCAGGTTTCATTTTAATTTTAGCTTCATTTGTAGTAATTTTATATGCTTTTGTCATTTTTCTTTTTTTTCATATTTCTATTCAGCTTAAATTTATTTTTATTTCAACTTTAGTTTTAGTAATTTTAGTACTTCAGTACTTTTTTCAGTTAGTTGCCAAGGCAACATTTCTAATTTTATAAGTTTGTCTAAGTTTGTTTTGAATCTAATATTTGCATTTTTAAAAAATCTTTTTCAATTAGATCAAAAGGTTTTTAAAGTCTGCGTGAACTGGAAGTTGCTGCTGACTTCATTTCAGTATAGTGACGTATTTCCAACTGAAACGGAATATTGAATAGAGGGAGGGGCTTTATTTTTGCGCTCCTCCTCTCATCTCTCACTCGCAGTAATCTAACAGTTGGAGGGGTGTGGTTAGGGATGTTCTGCCCAAGCTGTCAAACAGATGTATCAGAGAAGGGATGCCATTCCAGAGTGGAAGCAAATGATCAGATTACCATTACAAACATTTTTTTCAGTGAATTAACTTGTTCACCTCAAGACTAGCAATGGGTGCTAACAAAAGAAATATTGTACATTTTGATTTCACTCGGACTTTAAAGCTGCAGTCCGTAACATTTTTTGTGTTCAAAATTTATATAATAAGCGAGTACACCATGAATCCTTTTTCCAAACCGTGTTTTTGGCTTGTCCTGAATCACTGCGGTACACCTATAATAAGTGTTTATATTCTGACTATTTTAGACTGGTTCGGGTAGGTACCGCTGTGGAGTATCCCAGTACCTGTGTGATTCGTCATAGACATAAACACCGAGAAGTAGCTCCGGCTACAATGTTCTTCTGCAAGACGCACACAGTTCTGTCTATTAACCGCTTGAGCGCCAAAAGTTACGGACTGCAGAAACATAAATTCAGTCACATGTCTCCAAACTTTATACTGCCAGTGTGTCTCCCTTGAGGAGAAATGTGTGTAACTATTTGCTTTAATCTCCACTCAGCTTTAACACCATCCCAATCGTGAAGTTCATGAGTCACCTGGTGTCGCACGTCTTCCTGTTGGCTCTGTTCATCCTGACGATCGTGTATCCGCCCGTGAGTCCTCTGTCCGAGGGCCGTCTGGTGCCCGGCTGGTCTGAGTGTCTGTTGCTGATCTGGCTCTGTGGGATGCTGGTATCCGAGCTGACGTTTCCAGGTGAGCGCGTCGGATTAGCGTGGATTCGTCTTCTTCTCCTGGGCTTCTCCGCCGCGGCTCTGCTGTGCCACCTGCTGGCGGTCTTCACCCAATGGTGGCCGCCGTCACACCTGCACTGCCTGTTCGCCCGAAACGTCCTGCTGGCCGTGGCGATGATGCTGGCGTTCATCCAGCTGCTGGAGTTCCTCACGTTCCATCACTTATTCGGCCCGTGGGCCATAATCATCCGAGACCTGATGAAGGATCTATGTCGGTTCGCTGTGATCCTCATGTTGTTCCACACCGCCTTCACGCTGAGTCTCACCGCTTTGTGTCAGCCGCTGTATCCTCAAGATTGGGACAACAGCAATGGTAATGTGACCATTCCGGATCCTTTAAACATGTCTGTGCTGCTCTTCTTCGCCCTGTTTGGTTTAACCGAACCGGATAAAATTCCCAACTTGGAGCGCTCGCCTGCCGCCACGGCCGTTTTGGCTAAAATGGTGTTTGGCGTGTATCTGGTGGTGACGTGCATCGTGTTGATCAACCTGCTCATCGCCATGATGAGCGACACGTATCAGCGCATCCAGGCTCAGTCCGACACGGAGTGGAAGTTTGGTCGCGCCGTTCTGATCCGCGATATGAGCCGCAAGTCTGGAGTTCCGTCTCCGTTCAACCTGTTCACCAACCTGTTCTACTCCATCAAGATTCTCTGCAAACGCGCAGGTAGGAGTTAATCTTTTTATATAGAGATCGTTTGCATGTTACTGTGGAAACGTGTCCAGCAAAGCAAAAAAAATTTTTTTTTTGCAATTGTGAGTTCATATCTTGTATTTTGCAAGTTATTAACTCATAACTGCGAGTTTACATCTCGCAATTCTGACTTTTCCTCAAAATTTAGAATTTACATCTCAGAATTCTGAGAAAAATTTTTTAGAATTGCAAGTTTACAATTTTGACTTTTTTCTTAGAATTTTAAGGTAACATATTTCGACTTTTTTTCAGAATTCTGAGTTTACATCTTGCAGTTTTGAATTTTCTTTCAGAATTCTAAATTTACATCCCACAATTCTGACTTTTTTCCTCAGAATTTTGAGTTTACATTTTAATTCTAACATTTTTTTTTCTCAGAATTCTAAGTTTACATCTTACAATTTTGACTTTTTTTTCTTAGAATTTTAAGGTAACATCTCACAATTTTGACTTTCTCTCAGAATTCTAAGTTTACATCCCACAATCCTGACTTTTTTTCCTCAGAATTTTGAATGTACATCTCACAATTCTAACATTTTTACAAGTTTACGTATCACAATTTTGACTTTTTTTCTTAGAATTTTAAGGTAACATCTCACAATTTCGACTTTATTTCAGAATTCTGAGTTTACATCTTGCAGTTTTGTCTTTTTTCTCTGAATTTTAAGTTGACATCTCAAACAATTTAGATTTTTTCTTAGAATTCTACATTTACATTTCACATTTTCAACTTTCTTTCTCCAAGTTCTATGTTTACATCTCACAATTTCTTGTTCCCGTTGTGTTCAGGGAAGATCTGCTCTGTGGAGTGTCATAATGTGATGAATGAGGATGAAGACACTGAAGGTTTGACAGGTTCTCGTTCTCTAGAGCTGCTGGCTCAAGCATCTGTCAACTGTGTCAGAGGAAACAAGAGGACGCAGATCCTTCCCGAGGGCAAGTACACAATTTCACTGCCTCCTTTTCTTTGGTAGAAGATTAATTTATTTGGTCAATTTTAAACTAATTTTAGATTTTCTGTAAACATTTTAGTTTTTCTATAAAATATAAAACAGAAAAAAATGATATAGTTGCTGTATTTTTTTTATATTGTTGTAAGAAAAATATTGTTTAATTATTCTGTTTTATTTATTTATTGAAGTTTTATTGCTATTAAGATTTTGATTTCTACTTCTAGTTTACCATGAAAATAGCCTTTGCTGCATTAAAATAAATACATAATAAATAAATAAATAAATATATTATTATATTATACTCTTATAATATATTGTATATTATAAGTTGTAAATAAAGTTTAGTGGAGTACATTTTACAAGAAAATACTATTTCAGTCTTCTACTTCAAAATGTTTAGTTCAAAAACTGTTGTAATAAAAATACTATGATAATTATTCTATTATCATTTATTTATTGAAGTTTTATTGTTATTATAATTATTTTAATTTCTACCACTATGACTTTGCTATTGCTTTATTGAATGAATGACTGACTGACTGACTGAATGAATGAATGAATGAACAAATGAATACATACATACGTAGATATATTATATTATATTGTAATTCATCAATTCATGGTTAAATGTGTAATTAATATTTAGCAATATTATATATTCATAATTTCATAAATATAGTACAGTACAGTCCTGTGTACAGTAATTATGTTTATTTTATTTTTATATTATTTTAAGGGAAAAAAAGAAAGAAATAATAGGATTTGTCATGTGTCAATCTCAAGCGGTCGTGTGGTGTCACTGTGCAGGCGGTCAGATGACGATGTCCATGTCTGGAGGACAGGTGCGCGTGGAGAACGTTGTGGATTGGCCATCTGTGGTCCAGCAGTTTTTAGCCCAGCGCAGACAGAGGGACAGATCACCGCCGGAGAGAGACGAATGAATGACCGACGGTTTCACCATGACGGATGAATTTGCACTGCCTATGAACATCAGTCCACCTGAACCACCTGAGCCCACATCACTTCAACTTCCTGTTTAATTAACACCGTTAGCTTTAGCGTATCACAGCATGTTCCTTTATCTGATATTCACTCCTCACTAGTCACTTTAATCAAAGATGTAATTTACACTAGGAGTCAAAAGTTTGGGGTCAGTAAGATTTTTGTAGTGTTTTTGAAAGAAGTCTGTTCTGCTCACCAAGTCAGCATTTGTTTGATTTAAAAAAAACAGTAAAATTGTAAAATATTATTACAATTTAAAATAACTGTTTTCTATGTAAATATACTGTAAAATGTAATTGATTGCTGTGATGCAAAGCTGAATTTTCAGCATCATTACTCCAGTCTTCAGTGTCACATGATCCTTCAGAAATCATTCTAATATGCTGATGCGCTGCTCAAGAAACATTTCTGATTATTATCAATGTTGAAAACCGTTGTGCTGCCCAATATTTTTGTGGAAACTGCGATACACTATTTTCAGGATTCTTTGATGAATAGAAAGTTCAAAAGAACAGCATTTAACCCTCTGGTGCTTCTTATTTGGGAGTCACACTTGTGGTCTATACGGTCAAAAGCGACCGGACACCTACAATTTAACTTTTTTTCCCCCCGGTAAAATCAATGTAACATCTTTGTTTAATCATATTTTTTATTTTTTTATTTTATTTTTTTTTTAGATAATTTCATGGTACTTATTAATATTTATGCAATAATTATGATAATTTTTTCCCATTGAAAATAATACAACATTTTTTCTTCAAATATTTTCTATTACTTTTCAATTATGGCAGTATTTCATGTTAAAATAGAGACATTGGGAGTCACACTTGTGGTCTATACGGTCAAAAGTGACCGGACACCTACAATTTAGCTTTTTTTCCCCCCGGTAAAATCAATGTAACATCTTTGTTTAATCATATTTTTTATTTTTTTATTATTATTTTTTTTTAGATAATTTCATGGTACTTATTAATATTTATGCAATAATTATGATAATTTTTTCCCATTGAAAATAATACAACATTTTTTCTTCAAATATTTTCTATTACTTTTCAATTATGGCAGTATTTCATGTTAAAATAGAGACATTGCCTTTAAAATCCAATTTTTGAAGCCAGATTAGTGCCATCTGGTGGGAGTAAAATAAGAAAAACATCTGCAATTCCATGGTTTAGCCCATAGATTCCCATATAGCTCTATATAAAAGGCCTATACATTCTCTAATTATTTTTATCAAGTTGTGGGTTTGGATATATATTTAGACTTTTTTTAAAGACAACTTTTTGTAAAGGTTTAGATTTATTTTTTTATTTTTTTATTTTTGGTTTGAAATGTTGATTTTAAAGCATCAGTTTTTGAATTATTACTACAGTCAAACCTGAACAGAGAAAGAATTTTGTTACACAAAACATAAAAATTCTATAAAAATGTAACAAAAATGAACAGGAATGTTTTATCAGAGCTTAATCCTTCTGGGTCTGATCTGATTTCAACCTCTTATTTCAGTTTTCTGACTCGTTATGGCTATATGGTTATAGCCATACCAATTCATTTGAATGTGTATAATTGTGTGTGTGTGTGTGTGTGTGAGTGAGTGGATGTGCCTGTTTTGCACTCTTGATGTTTTAGAGTGTAACCCCTTCCTTGCTGACCACTTTTTTTACTGCATTGTAGTTGAATTGTTGCTTTTATTTTACATATTTGCTGTTACAGTCACATCAGTTCATAGGTGTGTGTGTGTGTGAGAGAGAGTGTGAGTGGATGTTCGCTAAATTTTTGTGTTTTTGTCAATTTCCCATTCATTTCCTATGGTCGGTCATTTTTGACCTAAGACCACAAGTGTGACTTTTTTTTTACGACCACTTAGCCTGCTCAAATCAAGCCCTCAATTTTTTTTGTGTTCACATTCCAAATGCCATAAAAGTCACCAAGTTTCGTACCATTCTGATGAAGCTGTGATTTTTAAAAATTCAAAACAGAAAATTTTTCGGACAAAAGTGACCTGAAGAGCACCAGAGTTCATTGAAACATAAATCTTTTGTAACATTATAAATGTCTATAGCTGTCACTTCTGATCAGTCTAATGCATCTTTGCTGAATAAAAGTATTAATTTCTTTTAAAAAATCTTAAAAATCTTACAGACCCCAAACTTTGGAATGGTAGTGTACATGCTTGTTATTGTTGTATTCCTACTTGATATCTCAGTCTTACAATCATAAATGTGTTTTATGGGCTAATGCTAGAAAGATGACATACTGTATAAGGAAGCCAACTGCAGTGCTTGCATTTGTTTTTCAAGCCGTTCACTTGTCAAAAAGAAGTGACCAAAAGCGCTTCTCAAGTAGGAAGTTGAAAACCTTGGAGAAAACACCAAAGCACTGCCAGGAATATGTTTTACAGTATTATGTTATGTTTTTGTTTTATTGACATGGAAGAATATCTTTATTTGTTCCTTTTTGTTGTTTTTTTACAAACGAAATGAAATCCACATGTAAAAGATGCGTGCTAAATATAGGTACATATAACTGTATAATACCTTTATAGAAATGATACGAAAGTGTTTTCAGGGCTCACAACTCGTTTTTGTTCAAGCCACATTCATGTCATGTCAGAATCACCATAATTCAATTTCAAGATCACAATTATAACATTATGCTCAGAGCTGTTCATTGCTTCAAACTCAAATTAATACTCATATTGCCAAAACATACTAAATACTTCAGTACTAACTTCATGACTTTATAACTGCACCTGATGCTGTCTGACTGCCTTTAACTGTTGGTCACTGCCATTTAGGCTGTTTTTCCATGATATCACATCGAGCAAAAGATCTGAGCTTTCATATGATTCATGCAGTTCATATGATTTCATATGTTTTAATTATGCTGTATCTGACATGATCTTGGCAAACGTCATACTGTTGTTTTTTTTAACTACTACTATGTTGTCAACACCGTTAAATCATGTTTGTTAGTTCTGCACTTTGCCTGTCACGAAAACAGAAATTAAAAACAATGTGGATAAAATTGTAAAGGCTACCGTACAGTTAATATTCTCACATATTTAACCCTATAAAGCCTAATGTATCATATTTGACTATGACTTTCTAAAGCCTCTAAATCATAAACATGATCAAAACTTTGCTAAAACACCTGTCACACTCAATCTGATACATGCCTTCTGTCTCTGATTGATAGCTTGGACTTTTTTTAGCAAGTAAAAGGTATTTTAGTAAAATTGTACAAGCTAAGATCTGTAGCTTGTGCTTTACGGGTCTTTTTGCTGAGAAATCTTTTAGAATACCTTTTATGTTGTTATAATATTTCAAGATGAACGCTTACTGGACTGAAGCAACTTACGTTTGCTTGATCATCCATATATCATTCTTTTTTTAAAAAGTGTTAAAATGTGAGTCAAATATGATTGTAATCCAGCCACCCTCAGTGATCTCAGGACAGCGCGCAGATGTTCCATATGACGCTGCTAATCATTACTGTGTATAATGATGTCGTCGAGATAGGCAGCAGCGTACGCGCTATGTGGCCGGAGGATCTTGTCCATGAGACGCTAAAAGGTGGCGGGAGCCCCGAACAACCCGAACGGAAGAGTAACAAATTGGTGTAATCCGAACGGCGTTGTGAAGGCTGTTTTTTCCTTGGATAATGGCGACAAGGGGATCTGCCAATACCCTTTCGTTAAATCCAGTGTCGAATAAAAGTGAGCCGAACCTAACCGATCAAGCAGCTCGTCAACTCGGGGCATTGGATAAGCGTCGAATTTCGACACTGCATTCACCTTTCTGTAATCAACACAGAAACGGACGGAGCCGTCCGTTTTAGGCACTAAAACTATCGGGCTTGCCCAGTCGCTATGCGATTCTTCTATTACTCCCAACCCTAGCATGGCCGTTAGGGCTCGCCCAGTCGCTATGCGATTCTTCTATTACTCCCAACTCATGGGATGGCCGTTAATTCATCCTGTACCACTTTTTTCTTGTGTTCCGGTAAACGATAGGGACGGCTGCGTGCCACTTCCCCAGGGATCGTTTCGATGTGGTGCTGTATGAGGTCCGTGCAACCGGGCAGGGGTGAAAACACATCCGCAAAATCTGCTTGCAACTTGGCTAACTCAGTGAGCTGCAGCGGCGAGAGGTGATCTCCCCCGGGGACCAGAGCGAGCGGATTGGTTTTGACAGCCGCTTCCGGTCCGAGATCCGGCGAGAGGTGATCTCCCCCGGGCACCAGAGCGAGTGGATTGGTTTTGACAGCCCCTTCTGGTCCGAGATCTTCCTCTGCCGAAACGGCCGCTGCTAACTCAATCGATGTCACCTCATTCCAATGTTTTAAAAGATTGAGATGATAAATTTGACATGAATTACCCCTGTCCGTTCACTTGACCTCATAATCGAGATCCCCCACTCACCGTGTAACCACAAAAGGTCCTTGCCACTTGGCGAGTAATTTAGAACTAGATGTTGGAAGTAATACAAGCACTTTCTCTCCCAGTGTAATTTGATGCTCTCGCGTACCCCTGTTGTACAGCCGACTTTGTCTGTCCTGAGCCTGGAGCAAATTCTCCATAGAAAGCTGCCCCAAGGTGTGGAGTTTTGCTCGGAGGTCCATGACATACTGAATTTCACTACGGCTGTTTGAAGGCCCCTCCTCCCAAGCCTTTCTAATGACGTCAAGCACCCCCCCAGGCTGACGACCATAGAGAAGCTCGAATGGGGAAAACCCAGTGGAGGCTTGTGGAACCTCCCGCACCGCGAACAACAGGCGCTCGAGCCATTTATCCCAATTTTTGGCGTCCTCCTTTACAAACTTACGAACCATGGATTTTAACGCGCGATTAAATCGTTCCACCAAGCCGTCTGTTTGTGGGTGATAGACACTGGTGCGAATCGATTTAATGCCCAGGAGTTTGTATAGTTCGCTTAATGTACGTGACATAAACGCCGTGCCCTGATCAGTGAGGATCTCTTTGGGGATCCCCACTCGGGAGATGGCTGACGACCATAGAGAAGCTCGAATGGGGAAAACCCCGTGGAGGCTTGTGGAACCTCCCGCACCGCGAACAACAGGCGCTCGAGCCATTTATCCCAATTTTTGGCGTCCTCCTTTACAAACTTACGAACCATGGATTTTAACGCGCGATTAAATCGTTCCACCAAGCCGTCTGTTTGTGGGTGATAGACACTGAGAATCGATTTAATGCCCAAAAGTTTGTATAGTTCGCTTAATCCCCACTCGGGAGATGACTCGAAACAGCGTGTCTGCCACACTCTTTGCAGAGATGGTGCGTAACGGCACTGCTTCCGGGTATCGTGTTGCATAGTCCACCAGAACTAATGCAAAACGATGTTCGCGTGCTGAATATTCTAATGGCCTGATGAGGTCCATACCAATTCTCTCGAAGGGGACCTCTACCAGTGGTAATGGACGCAATGGCGCTTTTGAACTGGCCGGAGGATTTACCAGCTGACATCTCGTGAATGCCCGGACAAAAGAATCAGGCCATGAGTCGTTCACGTGTCTTTGCTTCCCCCAAGTGGCCTGCCATGGGACTACAATGAGGACTTTTGGGATTAATAATTGGGTTGTATTTCTTTTTGTCTGGGTATCTTGGGTCACCCGATACAACCTATCTTTTATAAAGGAAAAATAAGGATAAGAGAGTGGTTGATCAGGCTGGAGAAGCTGTCCGTCGATGGTGCGGACCCGGTCATACGCGTTTTTAAGCGTCTAATCACGAGACTGCTCAAGAGGAATGTCATCTAGCTCAGGGGACTTAAGCTCCGCCCTCGCTCTTGTTTCCTCTGAGTCAGTCTGTGAAGGTCCCGAAACTGCATCTCCAGTCTGCACCACCGCTTCTCAGTTTCTCAGCCCTGTCTCCCAAGAAGCATCCGCACACAAAACCCCCAATAATTGCGCAAAAGCTGGCCAATCTGTCCCCAAAATCAGCGGATGCCTAAGGTGGGAATTAACCGCCACCTTCATTCTATGCGTTTTCCCCCGAAACTGAATACTAACAGCCACTAACGGGTAGTCCACCACATCCCCGTGCACACACCTCACCTTAACCTTGCGGCTCGTATCCAACGCCCTCTCAGCCCTGTCTCCCAAGAAGCATCCGCACACAAAACCCCCAATAATTATGTAAATGCTGGCCAATCTGTACCCAAAATCAGCGGATCCCTAAGGTGGGAATTAACCGCTACCTTCATTCTATGCGTTTTCCCCGAAATTGAATACTAACCAGGCACTAATGGGTAGTCCACCACATCCCCGTGCACATACCTCACCTTAACCTTGCGGCTCGTATCCAATGCCCTTTGTTGCATCAGGCTTTGATGAATGGAGGTTTGGTTACAGCCTGAATCCACCAAAGCCTGATATGTACCCCCCTTAATACTCACAGGTATTTGGTACAGCCCAGTTTGATCGGGGGCAGCCGCCGGGGAGTCGGGAACCCGGATCAACGTTCCCACCTCCATCATTGGACACCGGTCCAGAAAATGACCCGGGTCCCCGCATCTCCAGCAGGCCGGCCCAGGCCTTCCCGCCGCCCCAGCAGCAGAAGGATGGCCAAGAGATTGGCGGAGAGAGGAGAAAGGTGGTGATGGAATGGTGGCTCCAGCGCTCTCCTCTACACCCCCTCGTGTCCCAGATCTGTTCACCTGAAAGACACTACCCCGCTGTGGGGTTCGAGGGGCATATTACTACGCGATCTGGGAGTAGGAATAGGGTGAGAGAGAGCAGGAAGGGAAGGAGAGGGGTTAGAGAGAGAGAGGTTAATAAGGGGCTCGCCCGACCCCAGGGCACGCCACGCCACCAGATGTTCTTCAGCCAGCTGGATGGCCTGCGTCAGCGACGTCGGGCGGTGGCACTGGACCCACTCGGCCGTCCCCCGTGGTAGCCGAGCGATGAACTGCTCCAGCACCACCAGATCGACCACTCCCTCGACGTCACGTTCCTCGGCCAACAGCCACTTGCGGCAAGCATCCCGGAGCTGTTGGGCCATCACAAACGGTCGGCCGTTGTCCCCCAGCTCCCCTGACCAGAAGCGTTGACGATGTTGTTCGGGGGTACGGCCGACTCGTTGAAGGATGGCCAGCTTGAGATCGTCATAGGCCAGGAGGTTCGCTACAGGCAGCTGTTGGGCTGCCACCTGCGCTTCCCCAGTCAGCAGCGGGATCAGGCGCACCGGCCATTGGGTGCGCACCCAGCCGCACGCCTCCGCTGTTCTCTCAAATTGATCCACGAATGCCTCCGGGTCGTGGACCCATCTTCATCAGTGGGATGTGGGCGATGGAGGGGGCCGTGACTGAGGCGACCTCCCGGCCAAGCAAGCTCCGGAGGACCCGCCGGTCTTCATCCTGCGCCTGGACCAACAAGTGAAAACGATCCTCCTGCTCCAGCTTGAGGTCCATCAGCGCCTGATGTTGGGTTTGGTGAAGCCCAGCGAGCGACTTCACAAGCTCCGCAGTTGACGTTGGTTGAGCTGGCTGCATGGTGGCGTGCCGGCTTCCTCGTCCCGGGTTTTGTCACCAGTGTAATACGGTTCAATAAGATGAAGGACGAGAAAGACAGGAGTGGCGAGTAAATACTTTTATTACTCAGAGAATAACGAACAGAACAAAATAAATTGCTGTCATGCTCTCTGCCTACACAGTCTCTCACAAAGACACACACACAATGCTCAGACTCGGCTGGGATTCAGTCTCTCTCTCTCCCTCTCGCAGGCAGTGTTGCCAATTTAGCTAGATTTAACGACTTCCCCGCCCCTTTTGAGACTTTTTTCAAAAGTTTAGGGACAAATATAGCAACTTCTTGGACAAACCTTATCTAAGTTCTCATCTTGCCCACTGATCTACATTCATCTTTATATAGATCAGTGAATTTGCCATTATGATGTCATCTAGTGACATTTAGCTACCAGTTTTAGCTACTTTCAATTGAAAGCAGTTGGCAACACTGCTCCCAGGTCTGCGGGGAGCTTATCTCTGGTCTCTCTCCAATCACTGAAATTAGAGACAGGTGTTAGTCATCATTCACTTGACCTCCTTATCACCGCTCATCTCCGCACCCATTCTCCCGCTGCAGCCTTTCGCATTCCCACGCCCCCCTCGCCACAATGATCCATCAAGAGTTTGAGGAACATTTACTTGTTCAATGATGATTGCAATACAATCATTGTATTGCATTCGATTATGTTTTGATCATTAAACTAAGCATTTAAATCTCATCTTATAAGAAATTATTGAGAGATATAGAGCAACAACCAATATAATTTTATGTAAATATCTGTCATATTATTATAAAGGTCTCATTAATTTATATTACAAGCATCAGAATTTCATCTTTTTGTCATAAATATCAGCATCTGCACCAAATTGAGTATTTTTGCTCAGTTTTGGCCTTCGAATAAAATTGATCTGTTTTTTCTCCATATTCTCACTATATCATACTAAATGGACCATGAAAACCTGATGTATCAAATATGATACAAAACATTAACATATATTCCATTAAAGCTGCAAGCAGCGTTGAAAGGGCCCTCGCACCCGGGCTCACCACCACCCGGTAACTTTAGGAAAACAGCGAACAGTGAGCAATATGCATTTAAAGTGATAAATATAGGAGGAATATAGGAATATATATATAGGAAGTCATTTATTTGTGCCAAACTTACTGCTGCCAGCTGGTGGCACTATGACTATAACTGAATATTGGCATGTAGATGTTTTCAAGCCAGGACTTTTATCAAACATGAAGTTTGGTGCAGATTGATTTGGTATGCTCGAGTTAGTGTAAAACATGATATATCCTGTTGCCAGCAGGTGGCGCTATGATTATAACTGTATATTGGCCTTCAGATGTCTTCAGCCCACGACTCTTACCAAACATGTGAAGTCTAGTGCAGATTGGACATTGCATGTTTAAGTTAGTGTGAAACAAGTCATTTCCTGTTGCCAGCAGGTGGCACTATGGCTATAACTGAATATTGGCATGGGTATGTGTTCAGGACAGGACTCTTATCAAATGTGAAATTTGGGGCAGATCGGACCATTGTATGCCTGAATTAACTTCCTATTTCATGGCGAAACATCGAAGTTTGTCAGGCCGCCACGGACACGCCTGAAAATTAATTGATTTTTCTGTACATTTCTGCCATATGTACATTGACTGACAGTCACCACTGATGAGCTACCACTAAATATTGTAGAAACTTAATTTGCTGTAAAGTTGCTTTGCAATGATTTGTATCGTGAAAAGCGCTGTACAAATAAACTTGAATTGAATTTAATTGAATTGAATTGAAAATATATCTTGTCGAATGGTTCATTAACTGTTCCAAAAATTGTTTTTGTTTTTTTCTGACTATTATTTCATGTCAGATTTTACAGGGTAAATCATATTAGCCGACATTATTATCTACTGAAAAGCTGCTTATTTGTGCCCAGTATGTTAATACCATAGACTGTATAAAACATGGACGTAGTGTCCGTGACGTCACCCATAGATTTCCGAAGAGCGTTTTTGATGCTCAAAAGTGGGCGGAGGCGGCCGTAGCCATCTTGGCAGCGCGTCACTCCCGGATAATCGAAAATGGGCAAAGAGGCGGGAGCAGGTTGCTGAAGCCACGCCCACCTAGCTCGATGGTGGTGACAGCAGCGGCAATCCACCTGTCACTCAAGTGGCCACGCCCTTAATTATGCAGAACTTTAAGGCTTAATATAATTTAAATGGATGAGTTATAAAAAAAATTCACTCCCCTCACAGTTGTCATGAAGGGCAAAATTAGCTATATAGACCAAAATAATTTTTTGAACCAGGCTGTAAACATGTATTTTTCTGCTGTAAAGTTGGGCATTTTAACATGGGGAGTCTATGGGATTGACTCCCTTTTGCAGCCAGCCTCTAGCGGCCAGTTGATGAATTGCAGTTTAAGTCACCTCCTTGTTGGCTTCACGAGAGAGAGCGGGAGGTTGCCGCTTGGTTAATACAAGTTAATAAAATAGAAATAAAAGTTTGTTGTTTTTTTGTTTGTTGTCTACTTGTTGATGTCCACATCTTCGAAATGAACCAGGCGTCGTACAGTCAGATATATGATGATGATTTCCACTCTCACAGGAAGGGCTTTTGCTAACCCACTTTACTCTTGCTTTCAGGTAGAGATTGATGGGTTATTCGTTTAAAACAGTTAATACATGCACGTCTGAAGTCTCTGTCAGGTTTAACTTTAACTCATAACAGAGTGATGAGTGGAAAAATAAACATCTGTAACGAGGGACGGTTTTTCACTTTTATGGATGTTCATTTTTGGCTGTACGTGTGTTTATGCTGAGACTCATCCATCCCGCGTTAGGAGGAAAGTGTTTTTCTGAAAATGGGAAGATTAGTTTTCTAGGAACGTCCTGAAATTCAATATGCTTGAGTAAAATAACAACAAATTCACTCTTTCATGTGATGGAGTCAATTGCATTCATCAGACATTCAGACCAAACACACATTTATGGTTCCTGTTTTGAGCTACTCATGTTGCTAATTTTACATCCATAAAAGCACTTCAGTTTGCTATATTCATCTTCCTGTTTAAATATAAAAAAAAAAACAAAAGCAAAAGAATCCAAAACACTAAAAATCTTCCAAAACAATTTACTCTTATTGAGTAATATCATGCATACTAAGCATGCATACTGTACTTCAGGCGTTCTCTTCGTGTCCTCATTTGACTGTATTTGTTTTCATCAGTTATTTCTTAATACTCATTTATATGATAAAACATATATTTTCTATTAATTAACAGATATCCACCTTATTCTGCGAAGCGTACGTAAGAGCTGCTTCATTAACTACGTTTGCTGCTTCATTGTATGACGTTTGCCAAGCTTCAGTAAACTGTAAAACTATTTACGCTACAAACCATTTATGATTATGAAATATTTATATAAATAATATGATAGCAATACCAGTTTGCATTGAGCAGCATAATGGTCTGTTTTTGTAAAGGTAAAATAACTGGAAACAAATGACACCGGAAGTTTAAAAAAAAGGTCCCGATCTAAATGATTCGCAATATACTATCCGAATTCTCGATCTGATCAACGGTTTGTGATTCGCGTCCGAAAGTCCATATCTGAATCAGATAATTTGCGATACGTGATCCAAAGTCCCCATCTGAATCAAATGAGTTGCAAACCTTCTCCGAAGTCCTGATCTAAATTATTCGCAACACGCCATCCAAAGTCCTGATCTGAATCGAAATATTCGCGATAAGCGCTCCAAAGTCCCGATCTGAATCAATTTGCGAACCTGCTCTGAAGTTCCAAACTGAATCAAATGATTTGCGATACACGATCCGAAATCCCGATCTGAATCAACTTGCCAACCTGTTCAGACGTTCCAAACTGAATCAAATGATTTGCGATACACGATCCGAAATCCCGATCTGAATCAATTTGCGAACCTGCTCTGAAGTTCCAAACTGAATCAAATGATTTGCGATACACGATCTTATTGGAGCGCTTCAAAACGGTGAATCATTTTGTGATGTAATGGTTTCAAACTGAATTTGCGATACGAGCTTCGAAATCCCGATCTAAATCAAATGATCTGCAATACATGATGTGAAGTCCCAATCTGAATAAAATGATTCGCGATTCGCAATACGTGCTCCGCCACGTTTTGAACTAAAAAATTTGAATAAGGTGCCGACACTTCATCAATCAGTGTTTCGGAACTTATTCATAAATACACTAGAGAGCTTACCTTATTTGTGTGTCATGGGAAAATTGATCTCTTTGCTTCAGGGAGAGTATTTGATGTAACAATTTTTAGATTTTATTCTTAGATATTTATATTTTGTGTTATTATTATTATAATATTATATAATTATTATAATAATAACATACCGTATTGACCCGAATATAAGACGATGTTTTTTTCTTGGAAAAACATCTGAAAAAACACGGTCGTCTTACACCCATTGATTGAAACAGTTGACGTAACGAAGCCTCGTTTGCTGAAATCACATGACTTTGGAAGGTTGATATGTGCTTCGAACCAGTGGTTTCGAAACAAATGATTCGCAGATGTTTCGAAGCTTTACAAAGCAGTGTTTAGAAAGCGCCCAGCATTATTCTTACGCTAAAAATAAAGTGGATAGTGAGTGACTAGGGTGGGAGACTAGCTAAACCACCTTACACCAGCTAAGACCAACAAACTACCTTAGGCTAGAGGTTTAAGCTACTATAATTGCATTATTTGTAAGTGCCGATGGGACTGAATCCAAAACTTTTTCCCAGGCAATCCATGTTTTAACAGGTAAACCATCCATTAACTTTAGCTTGTTTTACAGTGTTCATAATCTCACACACCTGTTGCTGTCGTTCATATATACAGAGCTCGTTGTAACAGAGTTTTATTAGTTGTTGAAGGACTGAAGTGATTTACTGTCTCTGGGTTTTCTCAAGCTGACGGATGGATGTTCAGACAGTGACTCCATCAGATCTGGACAGCAGTCCAGCAAGACGGGTTTAGTCCAAAATGAAACACATTAGCATTACATTTGTTTCCTAACAAACGACTGCATGCTAATTTGCCTTTATCCGCTGTTTAAAGTTTGTCACCTTGTAAAAATCTCGACATCTACAGTTATAAAACCTAATATAATTACACAGCCTTCTAGAAATGTCTATGAGATTAAAATATAATGTTAGGCTACTCAATTAATTTAAACCTGAAAAGTTTGATTAAAAAAATTATTTGATCTAATTAAAACAAACTTTTGTTTACAATGTATTTCATGCTTATTAGTGTTGCAGAATTAGCTTAGCAAGTTAAAATCAAACTTTTAAAAAAGTTTGAAAAAGTAGAAAAAAAGACTTTCTTTTAGGTTTTTTATATTATTTGCATTGTGACATTATTTTCATGACAATTAAGCACATTCACTTACACTTCAATTCTCTGCATGTAAACAAAATGTGTGAAAATGTTTAATATTTAGGTATTTATATTAAGACTTGTCACAGCACTTACATATTATTGCTCTTTTGTTGATTTTGATTGTTTCTCAAAATGATAGCTACATTAAAGTGATTATTACGTTTTGAATATGGATATTTTTCTTACAAAAATGCATCGATTCACTACAGGAGGCCTTTGTTCACCCCCCGGAGCTGGGTGAGATACTTTTTTTATGGATGGGCGCTTTTTATTTAACTTCTTTTGGACTGAAATATGCAGGTAGTAAAATAATTATATATCATGGTAGTAGGCCTATTCGATTTACTGAATTACATTTTTGCTTTATTTAATTATTTAATTATATATAATTAATAATTATAACTGTTGTCTTGCAAATTTAATTATTTTTAGAATTATTTTGGGGGGCTTTTTCGTCATTACATATCAAAGACGTTCAAATTCAGCATGTATGATAAATGAGACATTGTAAAGCTGTAAGTGTGTGAAGATGCATTAAGTCCTGTATGAACATACATCATGTTCAGTATACAATCCTGTAGTCGTGGGGTTTCCGCAGAAGTTTCTGTATGTCATTTACATTATATACTCTTTCTATAAACAGCTCAATCTCCCATCATCCCCTGGGGCACGCTTGAGAGATTCTCCAGGCAGAATCCTGTTCTGAAAGATGTCAGGGTAAGGCAGTGATGAGTTTTACATTCATTCATTTATTTATTTTCTGATAGATGTTTCACATGGTATTTTTTCAGGCCTGTTTATATAGTGTTTTGATAGAGATACAGTACAAAAAGGCTTTTTTCAGTTTCCAAACTGATTCAAAGTTGCTGTTTTGTTTGAATCCTTTAAATTGTTACACCTGCCAAAGTGTTTTTCTGCCAAATGAACCCCACATTTCCATTCACCAGATCATATTCCAGGCTGTTTCATCATTCTTTTTGCTTTGATCCCATTGGATTCTGTTTTTGATATCGTGTCTGTCAGCTCAGATGCGTGGCTTTTGTTTCAGAGTGTTTATGCTGAGGAATAACAAACGGTGATCTGAGGATCCTGCAGGATTTACTGTAATATGGCTGGATCTGGCTTGTGGTTGGTGAGGAAGGATGAGGTGCAGGACGTCTCTAATGCAGCTTACGTTCCTCTCAAGAGCTCCAGCTGTTTCACCGATGGCTTTGACGGTCAGTGTTCGCTCATGTTTGTGTCTGTGAGGTAACGCAGAGGGGGGTCCGGACCGGGACGCCTCACCTCACGACGACACTCAGAGGTGGTCCACCATAATATACTGCTTTTAATGGATGAACCTCTTTAAAAAGATGTTTTCAGGTATGCTTCAATTGTCATGTAAATAATGCCACAATTCAAATATATAATAATTATTAGTAGTATTTATATTATTATACATAATAAAAAACATTGTTTTCATGCAAAATGTAATTTAAACCTTTATTATATATTTTTCTAAAATATATTTTCCCAAAACAAATGTAATGTATGTATTATACATTATATTATATTATATTATTCATAATAAAATTCATATTGTTTTC
>NW_015645553.1:534408-548452 GCF_001515625.1 Sinocyclocheilus rhinocerous
TGCCATTAAACAGCTTGAAAGATCAAAGACCATTTTTAATATAACTCCGACTGGATTCGTCTGAAAGAAGAAAGTCATATACACCTATAGGATGACTTGAGGGTGAGTCATTTATGGGCTAATTTTCATTTTTGGGTGAACTAACCCTTTAAAATCAAATATGCAGGTAGTAAAATAATTATATATCATGGTAGTAGGCCTATTCGATTTACTGAATTACATTTTTGCTTTATTTAATTATTTAATTATATATAATTAATAATTATAACTGTTGTCTTGCAAATTTAATTATTTTTAGAATTATTTTGGGGGGCTTTTTCGTCATTACATATCAAAGACGTTCAAATTCAGCATGTATGATAAATGAGACATTGTAAAGCTGTAAGTGTGTGAAGATGCATTAAGTCCTGTATGAACATACATCATGTTCAGTATACAATCCTGTAGTCGTGGGGTTTCCGCAGAAGTTTCTGTATGTCATTTACATTATATACTCTTTCTATAAACAGCTCAATCTCCCATCATCCCCTGGGGCACGCTTGAGAGATTCTCCAGGCAGAATCCTGTTCTGAAAGATGTCAGGGTAAGGCAGTGATGAGTTTTACATTCATTCATTTATTTATTTTCTGATAGATGTTTCACATGGTATTTTTTCAGGCCTGTTTATATAGTGTTTTGATAGAGATACAGTACAAAAAGGCTTTTTTCAGTTTCCAAACTGATTCAAAGTTGCTGTTTTGTTTGAATCCTTTAAATTGTTACACCTGCCAAAGTGTTTTTCTGCCAAATGAACCCCACATTTCCATTCACCAGATCATATTCCAGGCTGTTTCATCATTCTTTTTGCTTTGATCCCATTGGATTCTGTTTTTGATATCGTGTCTGTCAGCTCAGATGCGTGGCTTTTGTTTCAGAGTGTTTATGCTGAGGAATAACAAACGGTGATCTGAGGATCCTGCAGGATTTACTGTAATATGGCTGGATCTGGCTTGTGGTTGGTGAGGAAGGATGAGGTGCAGGACGTCTCTAATGCAGCTTACGTTCCTCTCAAGAGCTCCAGCTGTTTCACCGATGGCTTTGACGGTCAGTGTTCGCTCATGTTTGTGTCTGTGAGGTAACGCAGAGGGGGGTCCGGACCGGGACGCCTCACCTCACGACGACACTCAGAGGTGGTCCACCATAATATACTGCTTTTAATGGATGAACCTCTTTAAAAAGATGTTTTCAGGTATGCTTCAATTGTCATGTAAATAATGCCACAATTCAAATATATAATAATTATTAGTAGTATTTATATTATTATACATAATAAAAAACATTGTTTTCATGCAAAATGTAATTTAAACCTTTATTATATATTTTTCTAAAATATATTTTTCCAAAACAAATGTAATGTATGTATTATACATTATATTATATTATATTATTCATAATAAAATTCATATTGTTTTCGTGTCAAATGTAAACCTTTACAATATATGTTTCTAAAAAATTTGAATTGTCCATCTAAAAATGTGCTTAACTGTCATAAAATTAATGCCACAATGCACATATTATTATTATTATTATTATTATACATAATTTTTCATTCTAAATGTAATATTTAATGTGTATACAGTATATTTAAATTTGTTAACTGTCATAAAAATAACAATAATCACATTTACAATATATGTTTCTAAAAAATTTGAATTGTCCATCTAAAAATGTGCTTAACTGTCATAAAATTAATGCCACAATGCACATTATTATTATTATTATTATTATACATAATTTTTCATTCTAAATGTAATATTTAATGTGTATACAGTATATTTAAATTTGTTAACTGTCATAAAAATAACAATAATCACAATTCAAATCTATTATATAAATATATAACATTTCTTTAAAACTTTTTTTTTTTTTAAATGTTCTCTAAAAAACAACTCTATACACATTTGTGGTCATTTTTTAAATAGAGATGTTTCGTATAATCCACTTGTGCACAAAAACTTAAAGGAGGAAGGGACATTCAGTGCTGAATTGATCTAAATCTAGACTATGGATGTGTGTTTTGCTATGGCTGATGTCCCAGAGGCCTGTTTACCGGGTGTGCTTTACGGCTCTCGTCCCACAAGACAGATTGCTCTGCAAAGTGACTTTTGAGGGCTTCTGCCCAGAGTTTGGAGGTGCTGTTGAGAAGATGAGAACGAGAGGGGAGAGGAGGGTGAACGACGGAGAGAAAACCAGCGGGCCTGAAAGTCTCACTTCACGACAGAGCAACTGCTGGAGAGAGAGAAAGAGACAAAAGACAAAGAATGGACATTGCTATACTGAGAGATGCCGTTTTTCTTTGTCTGCATGAGTGATGGAGATTTCAAAGAGGCTTCATTTGATTTAAACACTACAGAAATCAACCAATATCCACTCGGATCAGCACCGGTGAGACCCTTTTCTTTACTTCCTTATAAATATACGTTGGGTTTGAGATGTATTTAATGTTGAATGTTTAACCTCAAACCATCGGATGCTAATGTTATATTTTCCTGCTGACTGAACCATGTGGGAGATTGCGGAGCGTAACGAAGTTACACAAGACAGAATCTAAATGAACAAACTCCTCGTATGTAAAGATCAGATGGAGTTAAACGGCTGGAGTCTGAGCTGATGAAAGAGAATTTGAGAATCTTTTACATATTTCATTAAAGCTCTGAAACGCGGACTGACGGTCGGAAAGAGTCTCGGAGCAGAGAGACGTGAGCACAAACTCTCACAAAATCAAACGCAGAAGAATGTGCCATTTTTAGAAAGCTATGGAAAGCTTCATGCGGTGCCCGCTGATGGGCGGCTCTGTGGCGCTCCATTAGGGCTTTTCATCTGAGAAAACTCAGCGCTGTGACACATTTGAGAGCAACTGAGTACAAATGGGCTTTTCACACTTAAAATTGTTAAACTTAGGTTAATATATACACTGCTCTTCAAAACTTTGTCACTATTATTTTTTTTATTATTTTTTAGAGAAATTTATTATTTTATTCAGCAAGGAAACATTAAATTGTAACCATAATAATAATAAGCAGCAAAAAATAAATAAATAGATAAATAAATAAAATTACATTTAAAAAAAATATATATATATATACAGTGGGTACGGAAAGTATTCAGACCCCCTTAAATTTTTCACTCTTTGTTAAGTAAACACTGCAAAATGTTTTGCTACAAACTCAACTGAGAGGCAAGTAATTGCACAAAAATTATAAATAGTATAAATAAAAATAAATAATAAACAACATAAATATCCCTTTAAAGTGAAAGTGAAGCAGTCAGTGAAGTTTACATTATTTAGTAAATGGATTTCCACTTTAATAAAAAAGTATATAATAAACACAATTAATGTATCAATTTAAAAGAATAAAGCAGTGGTTGGCAAACTGGGGGGTGCGGCAAGGCTGAGGGACAGTTAGGGCCCTATGAAATCCGTTTTATTCTTTCAATTCCATTTTATTTTTTTCCAAATTCCGTTTTTTCCATTTAAATGTTTCTCGACTCCTTTTTAATAGTTAAATTAAATTGTATTAATTAAAAAGCATGTCTAATTAATTAAAATCATTAAACTTATACATTTTCACATTGATTTATTCAAAGTTTAACAAAAATTACATGTTTAGGGCCCTATGAAATGTTTTATTTTTTTCTCACCATATTATTTATTGTTACCAAATTCTGTGTTTTAGCATGTCTAATTATTTGAATGCATAAAACAACTTAATTTATTAATTTTTTTTTTCTTAAAGTAGCCTTCCCTCAGAAATTCTGTGTTGTGTATTTAAATTTTCTGGTTATCAAATGAAGGCCTAAAATATTAATTTAATTTATCATTTATCTTTTAATTATTGAAAATTAAGCAAACAAGATTTTTTGGCAAGCAAAGAGGATTTACTATTAAAATTAAAACATGGAAGAAATGTTTTGTGGGATTATTCCTTGAAAAATAATGTTTGTTTCATTTTAGTAGTAGTAGTAGTAGTAGTAGTAGGCTATGTACATTCTACTGAGAAATAGTTATAGGCACAATGTCTTCAAATCAAACCGTACTTTTATTTTGACGGGTTGTGAATACGTTTTCAGTTCTGTGTATGTGATATGATGCTAGTTTTACTCAAATCAAACGCTAAAATGCTCATGAAGTGACTCTTAGAGCAGTTCTGGAGATGTTGTTCATGTGTTTACGTCCTCATTTAGAGAGACGGCAGACGCTGAAATCACCGCGAGCGTCAAAAAACAACCATATATGTGGACATTTTTAAAGTGTGATTTTTTTAAGACCTGGAAAAGTAAGGGTAATTAATAAAATCTTTAAAAATCATGGACATTTTTATAATAGAAATGTCTCTACTTGTGTCAATACAAACTGCTACTTGAGTAAAAAATAATTTTAATAAAATGAATGTAAACTCGCTGTAAACTCAAATGTAAACCCTTAAGATCATTCAGTCATTGACAGTTCTGGAACTACTGAATTTAAATATTTTAATTAAATTCATAAATTATCATAATTATTCAATTTATATAAAATTGTTAATGTGAATAAATATTTTTCAAATTATTTTTCAAATTAAATTAATTAATTAAAAGTTTTTACAAATTAAACATTTTTTTAAAAATAGCCTTGTCATTTCTACAGAAGTACCAGAAATATCTTGTGGGGCCTTCAAATATTATATTTGACAAAGGAGGGGGGCCATTGAGTCAATGAGGTTGAGAAACACTGCTCTAAAGTGTCCAAAGAGATCAGATTTTTCAAACTTTGCTATCCACATAATTTGTATACCATTGTATTGTCACTGTATTCCAACTAATGACTTATTTATCATATATTATGACAAATATTAATTGAGATCTCTTCTGAGTATGAAAGAAACACCTCTGAGCACTAAAATGATCCTCTGACATATTTTCCCTGCTCTTAACGAATATAATGTGTGTCATCAGACAGAAATGCATACAGGTGGAAGTGACGTGGCCCGAGCCGCTGGTCTACTTACTGTTTTAATGGCAGCTGTTTGTTGTATGATGGGCTCTCGTACCGTACACGGAGCTCTCATCCGAGCGCTTTATTTTGCTCCACACCTGATTTAATGGAGGTGTTGGCTCATGTGTTTATGTGTGAAGACCACACTGAGCAGAGACCTGCACACACTGGAAACCACTTTACACATAAACATCTTTACAACTGAAGATAAACCTCTTTTTATGATCGGTTAAACCACTTGTGGATTTCTGTCAAAACAAATGGGTCCAATGTCTGTCCAGAACAGAATCTCTGTAGAAATCATTTATTCTTTATATATATATATATATATATGTGTGTGTGTGATTTTTTTCAGGAAAATAACCAATTTCTGAGATAAATAAAATGTTTTACTGTTTCATTGCTATAATATAATACTTTATAATTCCACTGTTAAGTCATAGTATTGATGACTATTATTTTAAATTGTAGAAAATATTGGAAATAAAGGAATAAAAAAGAAAATAGAATTTAAAGAATGTAAGAATTTTATAAATATAAATGTTTTTAAATTATATACATTGACAAATTGTTTTTACAATATATAACACATTTTATAATGTTCTAATTTGTTTTTAAATATATAAAAATATATGATATTTTGTGTTTTATATATATATATATATGTGAGGATAGCAAAATAAAGTAAACTGTGACATATTAGGCCCAAAAATTCTTCATACAGTGGACTACCAGTAAAATTTATACAAATTTGGGACCAAAAATGACCTTTGACCACTTTGATGAACCATGTTTTGCTTAAGTGTTTTTCTTTAATTGCTAATGCAACCTGTTTACACCACAGACTGAACTAAATTAAGCATTGCTTAATTGGTTGATCTAAATTGGTATTATCTAATTGTGTGCTTAAATTTAACAGCTGAATAATTTTTGGTTGATTATAATCCATTACATACATTTCTATCAAAGTTATCTGACATTATCTAGATGAATTTGTTCTGACACCGTTTAACTTGTCATATTTTATTACCATTTTCTAAACTATAGCGAATAAACTGTGATAATGTGAGAAATGTTGAAGGTGTCTGAATAAATTTTGGTTTGACTGTATATATATATATATATATATATTAGTGCTGTCAAACGATTAATCGAGATTAATCACATCCAAAATAAAAGTTTTTGTTTACATAATATATGTATGTGTACTGTGTATATTTATTATGTATATATAAATACACACACATACAGTATATATTTTGAAAATATTTATATGTATATATATTTATATATTTATATTATTATATTTTATATAAAAGTTTTTGTTTAAATAATATATGGATGTGTGCTGTGTATATTTATTATGTATATATAAATACACACACATACAGTATATATTTTGAAAATATTTATATGTATATATATTTATATATTTATATTATTATATTTTATATTACATATAAATATAAATATATTTAATACATAAACGTAACATATTTTTCATAAATGTATACATGCACATGTTTGTATTTATACAGTGGGTATGGAAAGTATTCAGACCCCCTTAAATTTTTCACTCTTTGTTATATTGCAGCCATTTGCTAAAATCATTTAAGTTAATTTTTTTTCCTCATTAATGTACACACAGCACCCCATATTGACAGAAAAACACAGAATTGTTGACATTTTTGCAGATTTATTAAAAAAAAAAAACTGAAATATCACATGCTCAGTATTTAGAGTAGAAGCACCCTTTTGATCTAATACAGCCACGAGTCTTTTTGGGAAAGATGCAACAAGTTATTCACACCTGGATTTGGGGATCTGAATACTTTCCGTACCCACTGTATATACATAATAAATATACGCAGTGCACACTCATATATTATGTAAACAAAAACGTTTGCTTTGGATGCGATTAATCATTTGACAGCACTAGTATATATATATATATATTAGATCATGTAGAAGTCATCTATTAATAGAATATACACAGTAAACAGATAAAACCTACATAATTTTTACAACTTTGTTTTCGAACATGGTTTAGTTTTAAGTTTACAACTTAGAGATATTGGTAACACTTTACAATAAGCTTCCATTTGTAAAAACTACATTATTTAACATGAACTAACAATAAAAAATACTCCTGACGAATTTATTAGTCTTAGTTAATGTTCATTTCAACATTTACTATTACATCATTGACCTTTAAGTTCATTTTTATTTTTTTATTTTTTTATTTTAAAACTAATTTTTTAATGTAATTTATTACTGATTATATATTAATTTATTATTAATACATTTATTATTTAATGGGCCATGGATTAACAATGATCAGTTTATTTTTTACTATCGTTAATAAAGATGAAAGAATACAATAACAGATGTGCTGCTCATTGTTAGTTAATGCACTAACTAATGGGACCTTGTTGTAAACCATTACCAAAATGTTTATTATTTAATGCACATAAACAGATGAATTCTTCTTGCAGGTTGAAGGTTTTCAGACTTTTTTTTGCTCATAAATTCATGAAGTATTTTGTGTGCCACTTGTGTCACAGGTGAGTCATTTAAAGTGTACTAGTATTACTGATATTTCTAGTACTGATTAAACTGGTTTCACGCTCTAACACAACTGTTTTCATGTTAATATGTTTTTCTTTGCACAGGCTCCACTCACACTTTCTAAGAACATGTGAATTTGTGCATGCAAAATTGACCATTATTGTTTCTCCATAGTTTCAGAAATGAAATGATAATTTTCTGACTTATTAGAAAACACTTCTTTTTTGTTGTTGTTACGAAACATCAGATCTATGGGCCTGACTCATGCGGATTCAGTATCTGGTAAGTTTTTCTCCCTTCATGAATTATTTTGCACATGCTGAATGCTTCATAAATCATATGCAGATAGTCATATATTCCATCTGTCATTTGCTTGTTATTTCATGAAAACAAACCCCTACGCAAACACAAGCTCTCTTTCATCAATCACAGTTTATAACACTAATTTGCTGGCAGACAAAGTGTGCAAAAACTCACTTAATCCAAAGTGCATCAGTCAAAGTCAATGGAAATGCCAGAAAATTATTTCTGTTTTATGCAGCACAATAGTTTCTTAAAATTGCTGCCGTATTTTCATTGAAGGGCCCATTGAGGATTGTCTGTGGTTGTTTTCAGATTGAGGTTTGATGTCACGATGAATGGAGAGGAAAGGATATTTAGAGACCGAGATACTGAATCCTCTGTGACATTCACGCAGCATCTTGAGGATTACCAGAGGAATGAGACATTCTGACACATCTAAAATAAACCCGCCGTCCCCACTCAAATCCACTATGATGGAAACAGGCCAGGCTGGACACTGCAGACCATCAACCACCACAGCAAACCAAACCAACACTTGCTATTTATGCCAATGTTTGTCTTCTACTGTCTGTTTTCTCGTTCAGATCAACCGCTGTCACCGTAGAGCAACACATCTGATTTAATGACACAGGCCTTTGATGGAAACTCTAGCGCCACCTTGAGCACTGAGGATTGTTACTGCCACAGTAATGTCCAAAAAGTTCAGGTGAGTTCATCTTCCAAATCTCTGGTACACTTGTGCAACTCATTTGATCTACAGTAGCTTTTAATGTGAGAAAACAACATTTGTAATCTTTATTCACAGAAGATCTTCCCTTTTGCAGCTGCCACATCAATGCTTCACCCTCCTGTTGTGCTGAAAACTGGGTACAACTTTTGTGTTTGGGGGTTAATTTGACCCCACAATGGTTCCCAGTGCAATTTGGCAAAAACTGACACTATGAAAAACAATAAAGATTCATGCAAAAACATCTATTGTAGATATAAATATGTGAGAATTATAACTTTTGTGTTTGGGGGTCAATTTGACCCACGTTGGTTTCTATGCAATTTGGCAAAAATTGACACTATGAAAAGCTCAAAAGATTTGTGTAAAAACAGAAAAGCTCTATTGTAGCCTGTCAGAGACTAAAAATATTAAATATGTGAGAAATTCAGTAATTCCCATCTATTTTATTGTGTTATTTCTATTGTTTTAGGGGTCCGTTTCACCCATATTTTAATGTTCAGAATTCACTTCACAGACACAAAAAAATAAAATAAATAAATTATGATTTTTTTTGGGGGGGGGGTTGGGGTCGTAATTACTTGTAGTGACTATTTGCACACTTAGGTGTAAATACCTAAATTTAAGTAAAAATATTATCTAATGAAAATAATGTTTATTTGTGCTTCCTCTGCCTTTTTATTGGCTTTTATCAAACCCTTATCTGGGTAAAATAGAATATTATAATGAACAACCAAAAAAAACTTTTGACTGTAAAACTCGACTAGATAAAGAAAGTGAATTTTCCTTGGATGATTAAGAAATTACGAGTAAATTGTGAGTCTTAAATTTCAGAAG
This sequence comes from Sinocyclocheilus rhinocerous, assembly GCF_001515625.1. Classification (NCBI taxonomy): domain Eukaryota; kingdom Metazoa; phylum Chordata; class Actinopteri; order Cypriniformes; family Cyprinidae; genus Sinocyclocheilus; species Sinocyclocheilus rhinocerous. The sequence goes on from NW_015645553.1 coordinate 543,858, forward strand.
TTCTCATGTAAGTCATATTTTATTCTTCGACTAGCTACAGTAAAGGTTTTCTGTTTTTTTAGTGCCGTTAGTGTTTTCCAAAGTGTTGATTTTTGGCAAAGTGCATGGAAACCAATGAGGGTCAATTGTGGAATCAATATATGACCCCAAATTTGTACAGCTTTTCCAAAATGCATATGTGTTGAAACTTTGCATGCACATTCATGACCCTAAATGCGAAAAAGTTACCTAATTTCAACAAGAAATAAATTATTTAATCAGTATTTTGTGCATTATGAGTCATATAAGTATGAGAAAATGACCCCAACACAATATAAGCATGTCTGCATTGTGTAAAGTTGTTGAATTGCTTGTAAAAGTAACTTTATCATATTAAACTGTTAATTTTACAAATATTTTCTTGCGAACAACTGGAAAAAAAATGTGTTACATAAATGTTGAAGTATATTCAATAATCACCCTAGAAACCTGTTTGTTTACATGTTATTTCCTTCCTTTATTTTGATTGTGTTTTGTTCTCCTGAGCTCATTTTGAGCCTTTTTAATAAGGTTACAATAATGCCGCAGATTTACTCTAGCAAAGACACGCTCAGGGGACAAAACGCTTCCTCCTTGTTTTTTTCTTGGAACTGAATCAGAAGGGCTCTTATCCCGGTTAAAGTAGACCATGTGAACAGAATAAACAAGTGTTTTGTCTTAACACAGTTTCAAAAGAGCAATCAACCACCAATTAAAAAGTCAATCATAGGGAATTTTATGGACTTTTAGGCAAATGTAGAATAGAAAAACAACTCAGTTGCTGATGTGAGAAAACAACATTTTTAATCTTTATTCACTGAAAATCTTCCCTTTTGCAGCTGCTCTCAAATCTCATTCACACACATTCAAGTATGGCACACATTCAATTTGTTTTTTAAATTTTGGTTATTACATTTTTATCCCTGATTGAAATGCCACCAACAGTAAGATCTAAAAGAGAACCAATTACAGGTTTATCTTTTCATTTTTAATGGTTTCATTTTTGATAATGTGAAGTAGGTTTGGGGAAATACAACCAGTGAGTTTCAGTGTACAAAGTTCTAAAAACAGAAAAGTTTTTCCTTTGCAATTCTGAAAAGTTTCGACTACGGAATACAGCGTTGTCAAAACAATAACCGTTCACAGGTGTCTGCATTAACGACCAAAAACACTGTATTATGCATGTCAGGCCAGTTGTTTGCGATGCCACTTTCACTGTATCCGAAATCAAATACGAATTTATAGTATGTCCAAATTCATAGTATTTGGAAAACAGTAGACCTACGACTTTCAAGTGCGCATCTGACAGACACTTTACTATCCTATAAGGCCACGGGATAGTGGCCTTATGGGATAAATTATTTATTTATGGATGGCAGTGAAGTGATGGAACTTATTACGCATGTGCATGACATCACCATTTTCACAAATTCACTTTTTTTTGTAGTTTACACAGAGACAACAACAGCATTGTTTTCAGGGTCCCAGTACGGCGTTGTCGTGTAAATGAACAGCCAAAATGCATTAAAAGTTTTAGTTGAAAATGGTGTCGTGCAAACAGCCTCTTAAAAGAGACATTTATTTCAAGAATATTAACCAATTCTGAGTAATTTTACGTTAAATATAAGCTAGATAGGGAGCTCCAGCGAGAGCCGCAACCTGTGAATACAAATGCGGCGTGATTGGTGAAGCCCCATTAACCCTATATGATACAGAGTTGCCATATGGCAACAATTAATTTCTACTTATTTTCTTGTTATTCTAAAAAAAAAAAAAAACGATATATTGCAATATGGTAATTAAAAGGACCGGCCTCAGGTAGTCAATGATGTGCTGTTTCTAAGTCAAATGACATTTGAATGTTCCTCCAAAACACTTTTTCCCACTGTCACCCTCACATGGAGGACACCTGTCGAAGTGCTCCAGAAATTGCTCTGTTAACCTCATTTCTGAATATCTCTTTTTTGCATCAAATTTTTTGATTTTATTCACAAATCAACAGTGTCTAACATCGTTTTACTGTAAATTGAGAAAATATCATTGTTACCATATGGCAATGTACCACAGTGGAATTGAAGTAATGTATTTGCCCATTGGGATTTTTTATAGTAACATCAATAATATGATTGCAGTTATTTATTTGAAGTGTTCATTGTAGTATAGTTGCATTGATGCATGAATAAGAAAATTACTTATTGTTTTCAGAAAATGAATACAGCAATATTTCACAGAAATGGCAATAGAAGAGTGCAGAGTTGGCTCTTTCATGTGAAGACAATGAGGATGGGCCTTCAGTGACTGTAACGATGAGTGTGTGTGTGTGTGTCTGTCTGTATGCGTGTGGCAGATTTTGATGGAAATTAAGATTGGATGCATCAATTTCTAAAAGAAATGTGCATTTCAATTGAAAAGAGATTCATAATTTAATAGAAAAACTACTTTTTTGGCCATTTTGCATTGTTGGTTCCCATATGTTTCATTGTTCCATATGGCAACGTTTTCCTAAATACCCCACCACCACCACCAAGGTTTTTTTTTTTTTTTTTTTTTTTAATCTGTTTTGATTTGTATAATTGAAGCTATTTCATGTAATAAAAACGTATTTGAAAAAAAAAAAAGAAAAAATTTTTTTTTCATGGTTTGAACAAAATGCATACCACAGAGGGCTATGGTTCCGCCGGGTGTGAAAGTGAAGGAAGAGAAACAGAGGCTCCAGATAATCACACACTTCACACGGACAAACAATAGCGGTCTGGAGCTCGGCCAGGACGCGGAGTCCCCGCGCTCTCCCACCGCAGCAGATCGACTGCTCTCCGCCGCTCAGAGTTTATCCACACAATGGCTTCCTGTCGCGGCGGTGTGTAGTCTGCGCGCCGGCCGCGATCCCAGCGAGCGGAGCGGAACACGCGGGCCTGTTTGTGTCGCGCTGCTGGATGACCCGCCTTCCTCCAGACATCCATCAGCCCTCGGCGCACAACATCTCCCTCGAGCCTTTATCACAACAGCTTGATTTATTCCTCACACTCCGACCATAAAAACAACAAATGACCCTCAGGACGAAGCCTGACGTGTCATGACCTGAGAAAAATAATGGTCTGAACTTTTTGGATGGATTAATAAACACAGCTGGGTTTAACTGAGCAGGTGATTTAGAGGAAAAATAACTAAACTAAACGAGATCAACTAAGTCAAACATTTGTCTTCCAGAAAGCAATGGGCATATATTAAGAGCAAATATAAACGTTTGCTTAAATATCTTTTTTTTTTTTTATCTTTATTTAGTTTTCAAATAAGGCAAACACTTAAACTCACACGAGGCCCAATTTTATAGGCTATATTGTACACAGCCTATATATATGTATGTGTGTGTGTTAAAAACATATGCATTAAAAACATTAAGATAATGATAACAATAACAAAAATATAATGTAATTCAAAATGGTATGATGGGATCATATTCCCAGACAGTAGGCTATAATATTTTCCCAGGCATACATTTTCCCAAATAATTTGTCATTTTTGATAAAGTTTTGAATAATCATATATTTAAAGTATATTTATATACTATTATATTTTTATTAGTATATTCATATAAAATACTTTTTATTAAATTTTTTTAGCATAACCAATATTTTGATATAGTTTTTTTATTTTTAGATTTCACTATTTTTAGATTTTAATAACATTTTTTTTAACATTTTTTTATTTTATTTTTTTAGTTAAATTTTTCGTCTACATATATAGTATTATACTATATTTCGAATTTTATTTTAATAATTTTAATTAATTTTCATATTGATATAAAATATTTCACACATTCGAAATAATATTTTGATATAGTTATGATTTTTTTTATATTTTCAGTTTTCATTTTAATTTTAGATTATATTTTAATTTATGTGCTTTTGTCATTTTTATTTATTTTCTTTTATATATTTCTGCATAGTTTGAATTTTAGTTCAGTTTTAGTTTTTATTTCCACTTAGCAATTTTAGTGCTTTATCTTAAACTTGTTTCAGTTAGTTGCCAAGACCACATTTGAGGTTTTGTTGATTTTTATATTTTATTGCAGCTTTATTTAAATTAACACTTTTTTAAAAATTAGTTATAAAAACTGAAAATTGATTCAGATTATTTTTTCCCATTTGTTTTATTTATTTATTTGGTAATTTTGTTATGTGCTTTTGTCTTTTTTATCAGTACTATTTAAGTTTATTTTAATTTCAGCTTTATTTCAGTGAACTTTATCAATTCTCATAATGCAATACTTGCATTTTCGGTATACATTTTTACTATCCAACCCTGTTGTATACTATATATAGTGTACTATATATTTTGTACATAATTACGCATTCACTCTTATTTGTCTCTGTCTATGGCACCTCAGCAGTCAGGTGGCGAATGATGTCGTTACCTTTAAATTCTAAACCCCGCCCTCTTATGTAAATGAAGCTCCTTATCCGTCGACGGTAGCGGCTCGCGTCTGTCAGAGAGATTTCGCCTATAAAGGCGCATTAAAACACCGGCTGAAGTGCAGAACTCGAGCAGAGCAGCACAACAACAACATCATCATCATC
>NW_015645553.1:549131-563736 GCF_001515625.1 Sinocyclocheilus rhinocerous
TTCAGTTAGTAAGACCACATTTAAGGTTTTGTTCATTTTTATATTTTTATTTTATTGCAGCTTTATTTAAATTAACACTTTTTTAAAAATTGGTTATAAAAACTGAAAATTGATTCAGATTATTTTTTCCCATTTGTTTTATTTATTTATTTGGTAATTTTGTTATGTGCTTTTGTCTTTTTTATCAGTACTATTTAAGTTTATTTTAATTTCAGCTTTATTTCAGTGAACTTTATCAATTCTCATAATGCAATACTTGCATTTTCGGTATACATTTTTACTATCCAACCCTGTTGTATACTATATATAGTGTACTATATATTTTGTACATAATTACGCATTCACTCTTATTTGTCTCTGTCTATGGCACCTCAGCAGTCAGGTGGCGAATGATGTCGTTACCTTTAAATTCTAAACCCCGCCCTCTTATGTAAATGAAGCTCCTTATCCGTCGACGGAAGCGGCTCGCGTCTGTCAGAGAGATTTCGCCTATAAAGGCGCATTAAAACACCGGCTGAAGTGCAGAACTCGAGCAGAGCAGCACAACAACAACATCATCATCATCATCATCTCTGACAGAGCAATAAACACAGGAACGCGTGCGTCAGGGTGAGTGTGTTTACAACGTTACAATGTTGCGTTTGCGCTGCGGCGGCGGCGGCTCCTTTGATCGTTTGATTGATGTTCTGTGCGTGTCATCATTCACATCCGACTCTTCACACACCTGCAGCTCTGTGTCATATTAGCAGCTGATTGCTCACGTAATCACTGCGGTATTTTGATTGATATCTGCGCGCTTCATAAATGTTCACGGATGCATTAGTTTCCATCAGCAGCTATAGTCTACATTAAAGCTTTGAATAAATGCTGCATGTCTGTCACGGGTACAGATGATGTTGACAGTTGCTGGTGTATGATCCATAAGTTGTATATGATAGTAGATCATATGTGGATGACTGTAGTTTTATAGCTGCAGCTGTGTGGTTTCCTGACATCAGTGTTGAGTATGTGATGTCTAAATGTGAACCTGCTGGTGGGCAGAGAGCTGATGGATGACTGTAACACAACTGAGAGCTTCCTGGTGTCCCGTTCACTTTCACTGGGGTCTTGTGCACTGAATCTCGCTATGAGCTTCACAAACACTCTCTATTGCTCTGAATTTCAGTAGAGCTATCTATCTATCTATCTATCTATCTATTTAATATTTAGACATTTTATGTGCTTTTGTCATTCATTTAGTTTTATCTCAGTACATCTCACTATATTGTGTCATTTTAGTATTATTTATATACTGCTATAGGTAATATTTTTTAAATTAATTATATAATATATTAATATTTGTTTATTTTTAATGTTTAGTCACTTTGTGTTTTTGGCATTTTTTTTAATGTTATGATTTGGGTTTAAATTCAGTTTTAGTTTTGGTTTTTATTTATTTACAGTTAGCAATTTTAGTGTTTTATCTTAAACTTAAATCAGTTAGTTGCCAAGGCAACATTTCTAATTTTCATGAAAGTTTTTGATCTAATATTTATATTTGATTTTATTGCAATTAACAATTTCTAAAATTATTTTTTTATAATAATAATAAATTATTATTATTATTATTATTATTATTATTATTTTGTCCTGAATCTCAGGAAAGAAAGGGAGAGAGTTGCTGTCATCACTAAGAAAATAAAATACTAAAAGCACCATGGTATTATGGTGTTTTTGAAGATTAATCTATCTGTCCATCTATAACCTTCAACAAATATTCATTATAGACCTAAGTGAATTTGTTTGTTGCATAAATGACTTGGATTTCCATTTCATATGTTCATAGCGTTACAAAAAAAATAATTCTGCTGTTCAAACCATTTATTATCATTTTAATTCTGTGAGAAACATAATGAGGTGTTGGACAGCATGTCTGAGCCTCTGTTTTCCATGCAACAAAATGAGATTTATACTCCCATGATGCATGCTTCAAAACAGGCCAAAAACACAATAAAAGTGTAATATAATAACAAGCTATTGCTTTAAAGAGGCTGTTGCTTTTGCATATGTTTATTTGAATATGCAAACACAATATAAAGGCCAGTGTTCAGTTCAAACTAGGGTGACAAGGCTTTTTTTATTTGGTGAGTTTTATGTCAGCTTGTGTGTCAAGCACAGTTTTCACTCCTCTCATTGAGAATGCATTGAAACAACATGTAAACTGACCATCGACGGCGAGCGATGCAAAGCAGGTGTTTGTGTGTGTGTGTGTGTGTGGCTGCTTTACTGCAGACTGCTGGTTAGTGGGCTTTACTAACCCGTGTCTGGACGCTCTCTGCAGGATCTCAGCCAGCTGTGCGTCCAGACAGAAGACACGACGCTGCTCTCATATGCAGTCCGACTGGATATTTTTGAAGCTTTCAAGGCCTTTTGGTGAGTCACGCTGGCTTTGCGCTGCTCTTGTTCTCTCTGCTGGACTGTGTTCAAACTGACATCATATACATATATATATATATATCATGACTAAAATAAAAATTAATGTTTAAAAAATATTTAAAATATTAAAAAGCAATAAAATTTACAAAAGTACATAAAGTGACTAAAATTAAACTCAAATGAAAATTGAACATAAAATAATAAATAAAAAATATTAATAGTTTGTAATATTACTTCAAGAAATATAACTATAATAATACATGAGTAATACTAAAATTACATAAAATATAAAATAAATATATAATAATAATTTTATTTTATAATTTTATTTTTATAATTCTCTTCTTTTACCAAAGCAGCTGAATTGTGTTTAGAATTTACCTGTGAGGTCTCATCTGTGTTGCGAGAGAGATTTCGCCTATAAAGGCGCATTAAAACACCGGCTGAAGTGCAGAACTCGAGCAGAGCAGCACAACAACAACATCATCATCATCATCATCTCTGACAGAGCAATAAACACAGGAACGCGTGCGTCAGGGTGAGTGTGTTTACAACGTTACAATGTTGCGTTTGCGCTGCGGCGGCGGCGGCTCCTTTGATCGTTTGATTGATGTTCTGTGCGTGTCATCATTCACATCCGACTCTTCACACACCTGCAGCTCTGTGTCATATTAGCAGCTGATTGCTCACGTAATCACTGCGGTATTTTGATTGATATCTGCGCGCTTCATAAATGTTCACGGATGCATTAGTTTCCATCAGCAGCTATAGTCTACATTAAAGCTTTGAATAAATGCTGCATGTCTGTCACGGGTACAGATGATGTTGACAGTTGCTGGTGTATGATCCATAAGTTGTATATGATAGTAGATCATATGTGGATGACTGTAGTTTTATAGCTGCAGCTGTGTGGTTTCCTGACATCAGTGTTGAGTATGTGATGTCTAAATGTGAACCTGCTGGTGGGCAGAGAGCTGATGGATGACTGTAACACAACTGAGAGCTTCCTGGTGTCCCGTTCACTTTCACTGGGGTCTTGTGCACTGAATCTCGCTATGAGCTTCACAAACACTCTCTATTGCTCTGAATTTCAGTAGAGCTATCTATCTATCTATCTATCTATCTATTTAATATTTAGACATTTTATGTGCTTTTGTCATTCATTTAGTTTTATCTCAGTACATCTCACTATATTGTGTCATTTTAGTATTATTTATATACTGTTATAGGTAATATTTTTTAAATTAATTATATAATATATTAATATTTGTTTATTTTTAATGTTTAGTCACTTTGTGTTTTTGGCATTTTTTTTAATGTTATGATTTGGGTTTAAATTCAGTTTTAGTTTTGGTTTTTATTTATTTACAGTTAGCAATTTTAGTGTTTTATCTTAAACTTAAATCAGTTAGTTGCCAAGGCAACATTTCTAATTTTCATGAAAGTTTTTGATCTAATATTTATATTTGATTTTATTGCAATTAACAATTTCTAAAATTATTTTTTTATAATAATAATAAATTATTATTATTATTATTATTATTATTATTATTTTGTCCTGAATCTCAGGAAAGAAAGGGAGAGAGTTGCTGTCATCACTAAGAAAATAAAATACTAAAAGCACCATGGTATTATGGTGTTTTTGAAGATTAATCTATCTGTCCATCTATAACCTTCAACAAATATTCATTATAGACCTAAGTGAATTTGTTTGTTGCATAAATGACTTGGATTTCCATTTCATATGTTCATAGCGTTACAAAAAAAATAATTCTGCTGTTCAAACCATTTATTATCATTTTAATTCTGTGAGAAACATAATGAGGTGTTGGACAGCATGTCTGAGCCTCTGTTTTCCATGCAACAAAATGAGATTTATACTCCCATGATGCATGCTTCAAAACAGGCCAAAAACACAATAAAAGTGTAATATAATAACAAGCTATTGCTTTAAAGAGGCTGTTGCTTTTGCATATGTTTATTTGAATATGCAAACACAATATAAAGGCCAGTGTTCAGTTCAAACTAGGGTGACAAGGCTTTTTTTATTTGGTGAGTTTTATGTCAGCTTGTGTGTCAAGCACAGTTTTCACTCCTCTCATTGAGAATGCATTGAAACAACATGTAAACTGACCATCGACGGCGAGCGATGCAAAGCAGGTGTTTGTGTGTGTGTGTGTGTGTGGCTGCTTTACTGCAGACTGCTGGTTAGTGGGCTTTACTAACCCGTGTCTGGACGCTCTCTGCAGGATCTCAGCCAGCTGTGCGTCCAGACAGAAGACACGACGCTGCTCTCATATGCAGTCCGACTGGATATTTTTGAAGCTTTCAAGGCCTTTTGGTGAGTCACGCTGGCTTTGCGCTGCTCTTGTTCTCTCTGCTGGACTGTGTTCAAACTGACATCATATACATATATATATATATATCATGACTAAAATAAAAATTAATGTTTAAAAAATATTTAAAATATTAAAAAGCAATAAAATTTACAAAAGTACATAAAGTGACTAAAATTAAACTCAAATGAAAATTGAACATAAAATAATAAATAAAAAATATTAATAGTTTGTAATATTACTTCAAGAAATATAACTATAATAATACATGAGTAATACTAAAATTACATAAAATATAAAATAAATATATAATAATAATTTTATTTTATAATTTTATTTTTATAATTCTCTTCTTTTACCAAAGCAGCTGAATTGTGTTTAGAATTTACCTGTGAGGTCTCATCTGTGTTGTGTAATCTGATCTGGTCATGTCCGTCACATGATCGGTGTGAAACTCACAGTGCAGCAGCTTGGAGTTTGTCAAGCTTCAAACTAGTAGTTAAACCGCAAGTTACCTTTTTAATTAAGTATTTGGCTGGACTACAGCATGATATGATTTTTTTTTTTTTAAATCATAGCTGTTTATCTGGCATCTGTTTTCATTGGGTGGCAGAGTTAAACTTGGAAAATGAGCATTCACACTGATTTGTGAGGGTTGTGGTGTGGCTCTGGCGGGTTTGTGAATAGCTCTTGTGATCCGTGTGGGATACGCGGTGTAATTGGACGGGCCGCAGTACTGGATTCTCCCAGTGTGCCTCAGGCTGCATCTGCCAGTGAACGCTTTACATCACAGTCTGACCACTGACCGCACAGACCTGCTGTTTGCCTGAATCCAGACCACTGAGGATAGTTTGCTTTACTCATTCCGGAAAAGAGGATTTCATGTTTACTCTTAAAAGAAAGGCCCAAAATATGTTTTATTTTTTTAAGAAAAATAAAAACAATTTTTGGTTTTGAGTGGTTGCTAGGTTGTTCTTGGTGGTTGCTAGGGTGTTTTGAAAAAAACATTTTTTTTTCTTAGTTTAAAGAACATTTTGAAAAAAAACCCCGAAAGAATCTTTTTCTGCTATAAAGAACGTTTTGTGGACCGGAAATATTACATAGATGTTAAAGGTTCTTCATGGAACCACCAACGCCAATAAATAACCTTTATTTTTAAGTGTATGGCATCCTGTTTGTGTCTAAAAATGTTGACTTATTAGTGCAATACATTTGTCTTTGTCTGCTGTTATTGCTTTTGCACAAACAGAATGCCATAATTTTTGGAAACATCCTTTCATTAATGACAGAATGAGACATAAACAAAGAACATACACATAATTATATACTTAGGGGTGTGTGATATTGACAAAAAATGATACCTTGATATTTTTGGGATTTTTTTTTTTTCGATAATGATAATTAAACAATAGTGTGCTTGGCTGGTTTAAGCCTGTCATGGATAAATCAATGACACTAAAACAGCCAGTAGGTGGCAGCAAGTGCTTGTCTTAATGAGTGATTCATTGAATTATTCACTCAAACGATTTGTTCAAAACAGCAGATTCATTTAGAAACAAAGCAAGTGACTGTCTTTATGAATGGATCATTAAATCACTGAATTCAAAATCAGATTCATTCAGGAACGAAACTCTGAGATGCAAAAATGTTCTAATCCAGCTTTGCTTGAAGAGCTTTTTGTTGGTGAAACAGACCATATTGTGACTAAAATGTAACTCGCGGAATATTAACTTCTTGTTTGTATAAAATCAGTATCACTCTCGTACACCTCATAATTATTATGTCACAGATGATGTACTTAAAGTTTAAGCATGTAACCGTTAATGACTGGCTTCCCCAAAGTGTTGGCCACTGGTCATAAAAACAGGTATTTTAGCGGAATCAACTTCTGAATGGTTTGCTTATATTTGTCTGCATGAGTTGGGATACAAGCAAGATTTGTAACATCAAACAAACTTACACATATCCACTTTAAGAAATAAGGCATGGAAGGTTTTATGTTGTCAGCATATTAAGTTTATTATTGTTTAATTTTATGAATGTCTTTTATGAATGACTGCCTGTGTGTTTTAGTGACACAAGAATGCCATGTTGACCAATCAGCATCCAGGATGTGTTTTAATGCCTCATTTTTAATGATCGTTACTTCTGTCTTCGTGAGAATTGTATTTCTTGAGGCCTTTTGGTTTTGTAATTAATTTAGTGGAGCAGATGAATGCAGTGTGTTATTCCTTTCACAGCAGCGACTGTTGCATAAGATCTTTATTTAGTAAAAGCCTCTCAACGCTGAGGAGTTTCAGTCCGGGACAGACGCTGTAAAGCTCTGCGCTTTCACCTCTGTCCGAAGTGCTCCTCAATGAGCCATATTAAAGTCACACAATCACTTTATTACTTTTTGATTTCTGATTTATATTTATTCGTGAATAGTAGCCCCAGTCGCATTTATTAAGAATTTATGATGTGAGTAGTTGCACAATGTTATGTAATTATGTGGTCACTAGGATCTTCTTAGGGGTTTTTAGAATGTTGTTGTTGGTTGCTAGGGTGTTCTGAGGGGTTGTTAGAATGTTGTTTGTTGCTAGGGTGTTCTGAGTTGTTTTTAGAATGTTGTTGTGTGTAGCTAGGGTGTTCTGGGTGGTTGCTAGGGGATTCTGAAGGGCTTTTAGAATGTTGTTTGTTGCTAGGGTGTTCTGAGTTGTTTTTAGAATGTTGTTGTTTGTTGCTAGGGTGTTCTGAGGGGTTTTTAGAATGTTGCTTGTTGCTAGGGTGTTCTGAGGTTTTTTTTTTAGAATGTTGTTTGTTTCTAGGGTGTTCTGGGTGGTTGCTAGGGTGATCTCAGGGGATTTAGAATGTTGTTGTTTGTTGCTAGGGTGTTCTGAGGGTTTTTTAGAATGTTGTTGTTTGTTGCTAGGGTGTTCTGGGTGGTTGCTAGAATGTTCTGAGTTGTTTTTAGAATGTTGTTGTTTGTTGCTAGGGTGTTCTGAGATGTTTTTAGAATGTTGTTGTTTGTTGCTAGGGTGTTCTGAGGGTTTTTAGAATGTTGTTGTTTGTTGCTAGGGTGTTCTGGGTGGTTGCTAGGGTGATCTGAGGGGTTTTTAGAATGTTGTTGTTTGTTGCTAGGTTGTTCTGGGTGGTTGCTAGGGTGTTCTGAGGTTTTTTTTAGAATGTAGTTTGTTGCTAGGGTGTTCTGAGGGGTTTTTCGAATGTTGTTGTTTGTTGCTAGGGTGTCCTGGATGGTTGCTAGGCTGTTCACTGAAGTCTCTGTGATATTTGTATCCCTGAATATGACTCTGGTCCCTCCTATACTGCAAGTCTGTGGGTTTTTTAGGTCTTGCCCTATCATTATGTCTTTGTGTTTATCTCTGTGGGCTAGTCATATGGTGCTAATAGAGAAGACGTTCTCAGATGTCACAGAATCTCATGCTGAGTAAGTGAGATTCCCCAGAGACGGCAGGAACAATCGCAGGAATGTAGGAATTTAATTTGTATTTTTTGGTAACATTGCTTATCTACATGTCCTGGGACAATTCACTGTGAAGAAAAAGCATTGAATGCCCTTACTTTGGTAATTTGGTTGTGGTTTTTCCTAATGAAAACACTAGATTTTGTGTGTGTGTGTGTGTTTGTGTGTGTGTGTGCGCGCTAAAGTGTATATATTCATTTTTATATATAAATATATAATATATATATAAATATGACCCTGTCTGTGAAATCCAGGCTAAAGTCTCAATCTAATTATGAGATAACAAGCATCAAAGTTTGATTTCAACCATTAATTTCACTATGATTTCAATCTTTGACATGGCCTTACTCAGTCAATATTAAAGATATAAAGGTTATATTTTCACAGAATGTTCTACATCTTTATGAAGGATTATTTTATGTAGAAAACGGTAAATTACAAAAAAAACGACTTTAGCTGGGTTTTCACAGGCAGGGTCACAAATGTTATATTTTTTATAAATATTTATAATGTAGTCATTTTAGTACTTAAACTGAAACAAAATGAGTTTAGGTTTTTTATATAATGTCGTTTTATTTTATTTCAGCTTTATTTCAATTATGAAAAAATGATTTGAATTTAGTTTTAGTTAACAAAACACGTGAGGTGAGTTTGCGAGTTGCTAAGCTAATGGCACAATACTCTAAGCATAAACAGTGCACAGGTTTCTCAAATATGGGGTAAAATACTATATGTATTTTATGTGGAACTATTAAATATTAGATAAAAACGTATTTAAAAAGCTTAAATTAGAAATAGTACCTTGGCAACTAATTGAAATAAAATGATGTTAAAATACTAAAATGACTAAAACCTAAACTAAAATATAAATTAAATTTTTTTTTTTTTTTAAAAAGCAAAAACTAATAAAAATGACAAGCACATAACAAAATTACATTAAATTAAATGTAAAACTGAAAATATACCAAAAAAAAAAAGAATATAAAAAGAAGCTAATTTGAAATGCTGTAATAGTGTATGTATTCATTTTTATATATAAATATATAATATATATATAAATATGACCCTGTCTGTGAAATCCAGGCTAAAGTCTCAATCTAATTATGAGATAACAAGCATCAAAATTTGATTTCAACCATTAATTTCACTATGATTTCAATCTTTGACATGGCCTTACTCAGTCAATATTAAAGATATAAAGGTTATATTTTCACAGAATGTTCTACATCTTTATGAAGGATTATTTTATGTAGAAAACGGTAAATTACAAAAAAAACGACTTTAGCTGGGTTTTCACAGGCAGGGTCACAAATGTTATATTTTTTATAAATATTTATAATGTAGTCATTTTAGTACTTAAACTGAAACAAAATGAGTTTAGGTTTTTTATATAATGTCGTTTTATTTTATTTCAGCTTTATTTCAATCATGAAAAAATGATTTGAATTTAGTTTTAGTTAACAAAACACGTGAGGTGAGTTTGCGAGTTGCAAAGCTAATGGCACAATACTCTAAGCATAAACAGTGCACAGGTTTCTCAAATATGGGGTAAAATACTATATGTATTTTATGTGGAACTATTATTATCTATATCACTATTGTAATGTCTAACAAGTACACTTACATTTCACTCATTTCTGCAGTGTTTTGCACTTCCACTCAAAGAAACTATAATTGGTGAAAACGGCTTTTGCTGTCTATGACTAGGCTTTGGTTTGTTATAACATCTTCACAAAGGTTTGAAATTGATCTTTTGCACTTTTGAAGCTCCGGTCCTCATTTAAAGACGATTAAAGCATCAAATCTGAGACCCTGCTCTGATGGGCTGCGTGTCACTTCCTGTCATCTGCACTCTCACGCTGCGTTCCTGGTTGAAACATCTTAAATTTGACGATTTTATATAGTCTGATGCTTAGAAGATAAGAAACAAATGATAATTGCATGTTAATGTAATTTAGAAACATTAGGGATGTGAATGTCATCATTAACTGTGTGCATTTTTATTTTTTTTTTAAAAGCAAAAACTAATAAAAATGACAAGCACATAACAAAATTACATTAAATTAAATGTAAAACTGAAAATATACCAAAAAAAAAAGAATATAAAAAGAAGCTAATTTGAAATGCTGTAATAGTGTATATATTCATTTTTATATATAAATATATAATATATATATAAATATGACCCTGTCTGTGAAATCCAGGCTAAAGTCTCAATCTAATTATGAGATAACAAGCATCAAAATTTGATTTCAACCATTAATTTCACTATGATTTCAATCTTTGACATGGCCTTACTCAGTCAATATTAAAGATATAAAGGTTATATTTTCACAGAATGTTCTACATCTTTATGAAGGATTATTTTATGTAGAAAACGGTAAATTACAAAAAAAACGACTTTAGCTGGGTTTTCACAGGCAGGGTCACAAATGTTATATTTTTTATAAATATTTATAATGTAGTCATTTTAGTACTTAAACTGAAACAAAATGAGTTTAGGTTTTTTATATAATGTCGTTTTATTTTATTTCAGCTTTATTTCAATCATGAAAAAATGATTTGAATTTAGTTTTAGTTAACAAAACACGTGAGGTGAGTTTGCGAGTTGCTAAGCTAATGGCACAATACTCTAAGCATAAACAGTGCACAGGTTTCTCAAATATGGGGTAAAATACTATATGTATTTTATGTGGAACTATTATTATCTATATCACTATTGTAATGTCTAACAAGTACACTTACATTTCACTCATTTCTGCAGTGTTTTGCACTTCCACTCAAAGAAACTATAATTGGTGAAAACGGCTTTTGCTGTCTATGACTAGGCTTTGGTTTGTTATAACATCTTCACAAAGGTTTGAAATTGATCTTTTGCACTTTTGAAGCTCCGGTCCTCATTTAAAGACGATTAAAGCATCAAATCTGAGACCCTGCTCTGATGGGCTGCGTGTCACTTCCTGTCATCTGCACTCTCACGCTGCGTTCCTGGTTGAAACATCTTAAATTTGACGATTTTATATAGTCTGATGCTTAGAAGATAAGAAACAAATGATAATTGCATGTTAATGTAATTTAGAAACATTAGGGATGTGAATGTCATTAACTGTGTGCATCTTGCTGGAAATACGGCATCAAACGAGTAGCTTGATGATGAATTACTGATGTTTGTCTGCCGTCAGCTAGATCTCGTTTAAGTGTGCGTTACATAATCAGCATTAGAAAGCTGCGAGTAAGAGTTTTCTTAACCAGAACAGATTGCATAAAATGAGAGTTATTTTAACCGGTGAGGATTTTTGTCGCTCATATTCATGCTTGCGTAACGCTCAACATGTGTCAGCACTCCCTGAGGGCCGGCGCGCACATAACCCTAGACAAACTGAGTTAAAAAATGATGTGACGAGTTAATTTTGGGAGCTGAACCTTCCAGACAGGACATTTGAATGAACATAAATGATTCAAAAAGGATACATTAATAATTAATGCAGCTGAAAGAATAGTGTGTGTGTCTGCAGGGCTAGAGATGAATAGCTAACAAACGAATGGCTCTTGTAACTGCAGCACAGATAGTGTACATAAAGAAAGCTTTGTGAACTCTGAATATCTAAGAGAGATGAGCCGACTAATAAGCACACAACATGAAGCCTAGTGAGCATTTTAAGGTCATTAGGCATGCATTATACTGCTTTCTAAAATGCCTTCCTTTTGGACAGAAACTAAGGCAGCATCTCATATATTCTGTGCAGAGCATGCAAAATCATAATTTATAACTGCATGCATGGTGGGGGGAAAAATGCATGATGGTGAACTAGTCGCATGCAGAATTTTATTATCACTAAATACCTAACAAAATATTGATGCAAATTGTCACACTGGGATATTATCATAAACTTAAAAAATTGTTAGTTGAAACCAGGATTATTACAGTTAACTAAAATCAACTCTAAAACCTTTAAAAATAAAATAAAAATAATATTACAAAATGTATTAAATTAAAATAAAATACTCATTCAAAATATTACAATTATAATAGTATTTCAATTAAACTAAAATAATGCTTCTTGCAAGAAAATAAATATTAACTGAAGTGTGTGTGTATAGTAACTAATAAAAATGAACAACAATATTACTAAATCTTTAACTTAAAGTGAAAACAAAAAAATAACAATTCAATATATTAACAAAAGGTATAATAGTATGACCCTGCAATAATTCTTTTTTTAAAGTGTCATGAAACCCCAGACTACTTTTTCTGAGGTGTTTGTGTTGCACATCATAGAAGACAATGTTAACATCCAATAATTTTAGTTTGAGGAAACTGGTTAATTTTAAGCTTTTTTGCGCTATTTTCATCTTCCGGGTTTAAAATCTACATCGTGTTGACGTCACAATTTGTGGCGTGGCAATGGACTTAATAGTACATCGATGACGCGTCGGTGTTTATTAAATTATTCATGAGACAGCGTGCTCTTATCCTATAAGAAGACGCTTCGCTTAATTATTAACAGCATGTGTTGATTTGCTATGACAAACGTTTCAGAGTCTGTGAGATGACATTGCGCACAATAACTGAGAGAAACGTTCATGGATCGAAGAAGAGTGTTTGTTTTTGCTTTGTAATAAGAGTTCGGCACAAACGCGATGGTGAGCATAACCGTTTTTACAGCTCTGTGACACAACCCGTCAAAAGGCTTATATAAACGCAGCAGAATAAGCCTGAAAAGTTCTCAGAGGTGCAACAGCGCCTTCATATATACATGTTTTCGATGCAGAGTGCAAATGGCTGTGCATTTCTTTGTGTTTTTAACTCTATGGGAGCGAAATGAAACTGTCTGAACGCGAAGCTGTGTGTGTGTTGTCTGTCTCCCCTCTTCCTCCTCCTCCGCTCCGCTGCGCACCACGCCCACTTTTTTTTAGCATTTTTTTAAAAACTGTGGTGAAAACTAGCCAGTGCTGAAACGTGGGGTTTCATGACCCTTTAAACATTTTGTCAAACTCTAATGAAATGAAATGTATGTCGAGTGTAAGCCATTTCCTTTCAGATCATTCACTTATGAGGCTCTGTTTCAGTTTGAATGCGGATACGATTGCATGTGTTAGTTGTAGACAGCAGACTGTTCAATCTTCCGTAAGAACTATATTTCTTTGCTTGGCCTTGTCAGACAGTGAAGCGTGTGTATCATAAGAGGCCGACGGTGCCAAAGGCCTCACTTTCTCAGACCGGAATTTTCCATCCAGGTTCATGTGCCGTGGGAGGAGCCCAGTGTGGTATTTTTGCAAGTCTTAGTTTGGGAGTTTGGAGCTGTTGTTGTGTTTAACAAGGGTTGTTTCTACTGCACCGGGAACCAGGGAGGTTTGGGTCAAGGATGATGTTGTTGTCTGGAACAAAATATCCTCCTACTTGTATTTCTGTGTTTTGAATTGCATGCTTCCACACTACTCATACTATTTCTTCAGTTTGCAGGATGTATATTGTGCACAGTATGCATAATATGCATGCAATATCAGAATACAGTATGCAACTAACTAGATGCCATTTGCTGAAATAAATGTGCAGTTTGATTGCATATTGTTGTTGGAAAATTCTATCATTTGCATACTATTTCAAATACTTGTGAGTAGGGAGAATATTGTTGTAAAACAGCCTAACCAAGGCACATTACCCATAATGCATGTGTTTCCAGAGAAGGTCACTGCTGTCAGCGAGAGTTTGTGATTTATGAGTCCTCGTGAGCGCGTCACATTTCTGATCTGCCTCTTCCTCTTTGGTTGCAGTTTGTGGTAGAGCTGCACAATTAATTGAAATAAAACCGACATGTGTGACTCATATTATGGTGTTTTCAGCGACTTGGTTCACACAGTATATGGTTTTGCATTCAAAAACATCTGTTTTAAGTTTGAGTTGTTTTATAATGTGTATTTGGGAGACTAATCATACGCCAACCATCTTGACATACTTGTGATGATAAACACAACAACAGAGAATCTTTAAGGGATTCCTGTCATTTTCCATCAAAATAAAAGTCTAGACAACCATAAATATTAGAAATATTATCATTTTTATCACTTCCTATTATTATTTATTAAATACACAATGTTTTATTTTATACTGAAATTACAATAGTAATAGTTATATTTTTAGTAATAATAAAATTGAAAAGAAAAATTACAACAGTAATTTCTTATATTGTTGTAGTAGTAGTTTTCTTAAATATTCTGTTTTTGTATTTTTCACACTAGTAATATTTCCTATTTCATTTTATAAGAATTATTATTATTTTATTTTATTAAATATGCATTTTTCATTTTGCCATGAAATTACAATAGTATTTTTGGTATATTTTTATTTAGTAGTAGTAATAGATTTCTTAAATTCTTCTTTTTTTTTTTT
>NW_015645553.1:564034-566308 GCF_001515625.1 Sinocyclocheilus rhinocerous
TTTTTTTTTACACTAGTATTTCCCATTTCATTTTATAATAATTATTATTTTATTTTATTAAATATGCATTTTTCATTTTACAGTGAAATTAATAATAATTAACCTTGAGGGCCTCGTGTTAATAATAATTAGATTTAGCATTATTATTAATTTCTTCGTTTTTTTTATTTAGTAGTATTAGTAGTAGAAGTAGTAGTAGTAGTAGTAGTAGTAGTAATAATAATAAAATTATTTAAATTATTTTTACTTATTTTTATTTTATTTTTTTACAATAGTAATATTTCTTTAGTAATTTCTTATTTAGTTCTTTAGTGATTTTTATGTTTATATTTTCATTTAATATTATTATTATTAGTAGTAGTAGTGGTAGTATTTATTTATTGTATTTATTTATTTACTTATTTTTTAGAGCCATATTGGTATACAGTACTAACAAAAGTTCAGCCAAATTGTGCAAACATTCAAACAAGAACAGCAAACCTTTATCTGACAATCCCAAATCGTGCCCTAGTTTGTGGTTGTTTCGTTTTCGTTTATATTTTGATTATAAGAGAATTTGTATGTTTTTGTGCATTTCATCTTGTAGTCCAGGAATAGCATCAGGATCCAGGCCTGGTCTCTGTTGCTAAGCGACATGTTTTTTACAGATTCTCTGGAAGCTCGGTTGCCATAATTTATGCTGAGCCACGAAATTAATCAGCACAGTTAATTCTCGTATTATCAGTGAGAGTAAGAGAAGAAGCCAATGTTTGCTATTGCTGAGGATCACGTTCACGAACGGCCCAACCAGACCACGCATTCGGCCCCAGCGCAACCCAACACCCTCGCCTTAAACTGGGTCTGGGCCAACATCAACATCCTCCTGTCCTTGTCCCACACACCTGCCGGCCCACGTGACACGACGTGACGTCATCGTGAACCAACCACAACATCTGCATCTCCTCCAAAGTTGCACTGCAGTTCCTGATTGATCACGTTTAAAGGGACAGTCCACCCAAAAATGAAAATCCTGTTATCATTTACTCACCCTCAAGTTGTTCCAAACCCTGAGTTTCTTTCTTCTGCTGAACCCACAAAAGAAGATCTTTTGAAGAATGTGGGTAACCAAGCAACCTAACCTTCAATGGTATGGAAGTCAATGGCTACCGTCAACAGTTTGATGACAGAATTTCCATTTTTGGGTGAACTGTCCCTTTAAGGACACGGCAAATTGCAGTGTGTCAGAGGAGGGCGGAAAACGATAAATAAAGCTCACGTTGATGCCTTGTAATGTTGTTTACTCATCTGAGCTTTGTGTCAGAGTTGTTTGTTTTCCATAAGAGCTTTCCAGGTAGATGCCGCTTCATTAATAGATCATGTTGGGACGTCCGTTCAGGCATGATAGTCTTATTTTAGCGCTGTAAGCCGGCTCGTCATTGACTTGCTGTCTTGTGTTTGGGATGTTTTTGGGCTTCTGCCCGTTTGGCTTGGACTCTGGTCTCCGTCTGCGCTGGCAGCTCATGCTGCAGAAAGTCTGATGCTCATGTCTGAAATCAGCCTGTCTTCCTTTAGGTACTCTTTCCTCCTCTCTTGGGTTATGGGAATGTGCTGTGTTTTGTGTGAGTTAAGTTCTATTGGCAGCTTTTGCAGGTTGATTACCACAGAAAAAAGTCAAAAATAGTGTTTTAAAGGCAAGTGTAGATGGAAGTGCAATAAGTGTAAAATACAGTTCTGTCATGACAACTCTCGGAGGGATTGGCATGGTAATGTACATGACAATGTTAATGTATTTGGTCTTGGCGGAATAGATATGCTACGCTGCTGCGGCAGAGCAAGTACCGAGACTTGCTACTGCCAAAACATCCACAACATGCTGCTGTGAGCATGTAAGAAATATTGCTGCTGCAAATATTTTTAATTTTTTTTTAATTATCTGTTTTTTGTTCTGTCACTGTCATTCTGTTACACTGTGGAAGCTTCTGTCACGAAAACAAATTCCTCGTATGTGTAAACATACCTGGCAATAAAGCTCATTCTGATTCTGATATAACATACATGAAATAACCCCCATATAGCATACATGAATCACCTCGTAGCAGATCTATACAGGTGGAGCTGGGGAAGGTGGAGGGTTTCTGAAGCACGCTTCAACTGCTACAGCAAGCACTAGTCATATATTTGAATGTTGAGCAGCGAGCTCATTGGCTACCATCAGACCTATCAGACAGAGTTTCATGCCAGAACTCTGTATACATTTTGAAAGTGTTTAACAGCCTGAACAAGCGGAACAAGCGT
>NW_015645553.1:569425-576968 GCF_001515625.1 Sinocyclocheilus rhinocerous
TTCTGTCATGACAACTCTCTGAGGGATTGGCATGGTAATGTACATGACAATGTTAATGTATTTGGTTTTGGCGGAATAGATCTGCTACACTGTTGCTGCGGCAGAGCAAGTACCGAGACTTGCTACTGCCAATACATCCACAACATGCTGCTGTGAGCATGTAAGAAATATTGCTGCTGCAAATATAACATGCATGAAATAACCCCCATATAGCATACATGAATCACCTCGTAGCAGATCTATACAGGTGGAGCTGGGGAAGGTGGAGGGTTTCTGAAGCAAGCTGCACTGCTACGGCATGCTCTAGTTGTATATTTGAATGTTGAGCAGCGAGCTCATTGGCTACCAATACAGGAGAGAACCAATCAGCTGTGCCATGTGATAATGATGTCATTACGTCAGATTGAGTTAGACCTATCAGACTGCACCATCAGAGTTTCATGCCAGAACTCTGTATACATTTTGAAAGTGTTTAACAGCCTGAACAAGCGTGTTTAAGACAAGTAAGAAACATATTCTGTTGCCTCTTTGACATGAATCGCCTGCATTTCTCTTTGAAGATTAAATGTGCATAAAATTTGGCACAAAGTTTGAGTTACCTGAACTTGCGCGCAGCGTAGTTAATATGGTGGAGAATTCTTAATTAACAGATTAACAAAAGGGGGGAAAAAAACACTGAGGCACAGGCGACTCACGCACACACAAACAACATTAGTTCTAGCGTTGCCTGACATTTCAGCCATTCATCATCAAACTAAAAAGTGTCGTAAAGGGGCGAGGCTTCTAAACTGGGTTGTTTTTAGGGGCGTGATATGCAAATGACGATTGTTTTCTGCCGCCACATTTATCAACGTGCGATCATTCGTACGATGAGATTAGCGGCATACGAATGTTTCAATCACACGTGAACTCTGTCGTAAGTTGATTTGTGCGCACGGATCTGCGCTCGTTTCTACGTTAGATTGATAAATGAGGCCCATTGTGTTTTGTGTTTTTGGTGCACTGCTTCGGTTTACTTCCATTGTAAGCACCTCAGTTTGTTTTTGAATTTGTGTCGTTGTTGTTTTATCTGAGAATTGAAGTGTTTTATGAGCTTGTTTGCTGTTAGTTGGGATTGTAAGTCTTCTGAGTTGCTTATAATTGAAATGGGTGCTTTAATTTTGTACAGAAGTGTAGGTTTTACTTTTAAACCATTTTAAATCAATTTCTAGTAAATTTCACAGGTAATTACAAACAAACAGTGCAAGAAATAGTATTTTCTTGTAAAACGTACTACAATAATTTTCGTTTCATTTACAACTTTGATAAATCATTGGTAACTTGAGTTTAGGGACCAATTCTCACTATTAACTAGTTGCTTATTAGCATGCTAATTACTAGCATATTTACTGTTTATTAGTACTTAAAGCACATATTAACTTCTTATTCAGCATGACCAGATTTTCGATCCCTTAACCCTTACCTAAACTTCACAACTACTTTACTAACTAGGGATAGTTCACCCAAAAATGACAATTGTGTCATCATTTACTTTTTTTTTTACACAAAAAATTGCACCATTGGTTTCTTACTACTTTTTAATACAAAAGAAGATATTTTGAAGAATGTGTTTAACCAGACTGTTGACGGTAGCCATTGACTTCCATAGTTTGGAAAAAAATATTGTGGAAGTCAATGGCTACCGTCAACTGTTTGGTTAACAGCATTCTTCAAAATCTCTTCTTTTGTGTTAAAAAAAAAAAGTAAGAAACTCAAACAGGTTTGGAACGAGGGTGAGTAAATGATGAGACAATTTTCATTTTTGGAAACTATCCCTTTAATAAGCAGCAAATTAGGAGTTTACCGAGGCAAAAGTGATAGTTACTAAAGTGCAGAAAATGTTGCTGCTGCTGCTGCAGTTGCTGTTTTTCTTTTTGTTACATCATCATCATCATCATCACACAGTCATTGTTAGTCGTTTGTTTTTGGATTAGAACTATTTGACTACTGCTTTAGGTCTGACGCAGGACGTTTTCTGCACATGCAGGAACACGCTGACGCAGCGCTACGCTGGCCCTTTAAAGGGGTCATATGATGCGATTTCATTTTTTCCTTTCTCTTTAGAGTGTTACAAGCTCTTGGTGCATAAAGAAGATCTGTAAAGTTGCAAAGACTAAAGTCTCAAATCCAAAGAGATATTCTTTATAAAAGTTAAGAGTTAGCCACATCTTTTTAGCAGCATCATATGACCCCTTTAAATCCTCTCTGTGTGCTTGTGCAAGATGAGTCACAAGACGGGTGGGTTACAGGAGCTGACCTGGCAGCGGGGAGGAGATCTGTCACAGTCTGAGCTCACTCTGTCAACACATGTGGCTCCTCCTCCTGCGCTCACACACCTGCAGACTCGGTTTACATTCCAGTCCAGTCTCTTCAGTTAGTTTGGACTTGTTTTAAGCAGAACAAAATGAGCAAAGTTTATGCTTGCATTTAGTTCAAGATATATCCTCAGAAAACAGGTCTTGTTATCTTGCACGTTTGAGCGCAACTTATCTTGTTTTAATGGATGTTTAGATATTCCAGCTTTCACAATGAAGTGTTTTTTTGTGTGAATGCTGTCTACGGTCGGTCATAGAAATCAATTGGTTTTCTCCCTTAGGCTATATTCACACTGCAAGCATTAGTGCTAAATTCCAATTTATTGCTCTGTTTTGTTTTTGTCTGTTCACATTGTCGTTTTTAAATGTGGCCAATATAAAATTCCAGTGTGAACTGATCACGGTTTGAACTGACTTGCATGTGCAAAAGAACGATCACAACAAGATTGTGTTTACTTACATAAGACCGCGCGCTTCACACTAAGGCCACTGAAGTAAGCTTTTACACATTCATTAATGAGGTGATGTACCGCAAAGGCCAGCGAATTCGTTTGCAGGAAATATGGAGGACGAAGATGAAGAGAAAGAGAGCAAAGTTTTTAAATATTCCCAGTACAATCCTGTAAGTTTAGCTTGTATAGAGCTGTCACTACAATACTTATTAGATCAACACCATACGGTCTCTCCACTGACTCCCTCCGCAATTTTCTGTCATATTCACGAGTGATCAAAGAACTACCGGTATGTAAAATCTTTGGAGTGACTCCTGTCAGTGTGGAATAATGACAAATGTTGATCTAAAGTGATGTAAAATTACGATATGACTGTTCAGACCTGAGGTCGCATTGCAAAACATCTGAGCCAAATCAGATTTAGGACCACATATGAAAGTGGGCCAAATCAGAATCGAAAAATCAGATTCCATGTGGTTTATCCTGTCCACACTGTCGTGTAATTTAAGCTTCTGGGTCACATTTTCCAGCAGTGTGAACGTAGCCTTAGAGAAGTCGTGGAGGCAAAGACGCTTGTTCAGGCTGTCGGTCCAAATCCAATTTTTGTGCAAGTGTGAACAGCAAAAAAATCATGTGAAATCTGACTTTAGCAAATCTGTGCTTTGAAATCTTATTGAGATCGCATTTCTGGAAATCAGTTTTGGTCTGACTGTTCAAATCGGATTTTACGTAGGATTTTTAGTCTGTCACTTTCTCTCGCCACACACAAACAAAATGCGTCAGACGTTGTTTAGAAAACATACTGAACGTCTTTGTAGAGTGTCAAGCGGAAAATGTCAATATAGAACTGGTCTACACACACCTTTGAGTTTTGAGACCGCTGGAGCGACGGCAGAGCATTCCAGCTTCCTATGTTTCTGCCACTGCCTCATAATATTCAATATAATCCGCGACGGCAACATGTCATCATGTTGTAAGACAACATCTGTATTGCAAACTGTATGGCTGTTAATGTTGTTGCCATAGAAAACAATGCAGATATTCAGGAAAACGAAAGCGCGCCACGGGACACACAAATTGGAACTGAACAGTTGCGATACGCAGTGTGGACAGTCAAACATTTAAATCGGATTATAATCGGATATACACAAAAAATTGGATTTGGGTTGACAGTCTGGACAAGGCTCTATGGAAGTGGCCCAAATCAGAATAAAAAAAATCAGATTCCGTGTGTGTCATGAAAAAAAGAGGATCTGAGTCGCAAAAAATCAAATTTGGGTCACATTTTCCTGCAGAATGAACATAGCCTTAGTGAAGTCATGGAAGCTAATTGAGATGGATGAGATATAGACAGCAACTGTCAATCACATGAGCGATTATTAGGTTACTGTACATACAAGAACAGACAAGGAAAGATATTTTGGTATTTTGATTTTATTACAAAACTAATGAAAACAATTTGCATAAATTTATAGATGCATCATCTTCAATATGAAATAATCTCAAAAAGAACCAATATTTTTACACATTTTCTTCTGAAGAAAATGTGATTGTTGCTGGTCTGTGATTTTTTTTTTGTTTGTTTTGTTTTTAGCCTGCTGAAAACGCCTAGCTGTGAGCGTTTCTGCGGCACAGTGTTTTTTGTTTCTCCGTTGAGACGCTTTGGTTGCTATAATACAGAATATACGTGGAAGTGTACTAGTATCTATTTTGCAGGTCATTTCTGAATATAAAAATGTCGACACAATGTAAAGTACTTGCTCTGGCCTTTGTTTGAAATTACTTTGTTCTGTCGTAGTGCTTGTTGTTGTTGTCGTCTGTTGCTGTTATACAAGCAGAATATGGTGGTTGGTCGGTGTGGAATTTGCCCCGCCCCTCCTCCACTGTGATTGGACGGCTGAATAAAAACACTGTTTTACACCAAAGCTGATCATTCTTCATCTCTTGGTGACGGAAAAAAAACTCCCAGGGTTCAGCGTGAAAAAGACGCTTTGTGCCTTGTCGCGCTGCTTGCATTTTAAAAATGCGGTGCTCCCATTGAAAACAACTGGCAAAAAACGCTAGCCTCGGGAAGAAATGCTTTGATGGACACATAGACTAAGCATGTTCACATTTAATCTCTATGTTTTTGCTGTGTCTATGGCATTGCTAGGTGGTTGCTGGTGTGTTGAGTGGTTGCTAAGTGCTCTCAAGTCTAATCACTCAAACAGCAAACCTCTCAAATCTTGAAGCAAAGTCATTCATGCCTGGAGCTCAAAAGCTGCAGGACGAGTGAATTTAATCATTAGTGTTATGGGTTTGATTGCAGCTTTGGCAAACAGCATTAATCAGCACAAACAGCCAAAGTAAAACTCCCTGTCCAAAAGCCCGTTTGTCTTGAGTATCTGAACATGATGTTCTTTATGGTCTCCTGGCGCTGTGGTGTGATTTACATGTACATGTGCTCGTGAGGCCAAATGCTCAAATACTGCAGCCCTCATAATGACGACAGTGAATCATCCTGCCAGCAGCAACAGTGTGCATGTGTTTGTTATGTCTGACCTGAGTAATGAAATGCATGCTTACAGGTGGAAACTTGGCGTGTAGATACAGCCGAAATATTTCACAGCAGGATGTCTGTATTGCGATTTGTGGAAATTTGGATCACTAGACAAAGTTGTAATCCGAGCGTCACCTGAATCCAGCCATTAATTATAGTGACCCGATCTCCGTGTGTGCCTCGTGAGCCTTTGATTAGTAAACTGACCCAAATTTCCCCAGTTTCTCTGCCGTGACGTGGATTCGGTTCCCACAGGATCAGCGGATGGATGTAGGCCGGCTGGGGGAGGGAGTTTCACCCCGGCACGTACAAATTTAAACCCGATACCTTGACTGCAGTCAGATTGACCCGTGAAATCTAGCCAGTGTAATTTGGGTCAGCCGTACAATGTTGCTTTTATATGTGCATTGATTTAGTGACAGTATGCCAGATAGGGATGCATTGATAACGGAGTATGAATACCAATACTTTCTTTTTGATAATTGCTGTAATACTGTTACATACATACTGTTGTATTATGCTGTAATTTTATCTAAATACTGAAAGTGATAATACAAAGCAATATTCCTGGAGTTTCAGTGTCCTATTCCTGGAGTGTCACATTGAAATTAATGGGAATAAGGCTACACAATATATATATAAATAAAGTCAATGTTGCGATGTGGTGCTTAGTGTGTTTATCAAATTGAAAAGGCTGCAATTTAATTAAATAAATCTATATAAGAACCACAAGTAGCACATATTTTTTATTTGCCAGCAAACTGCTAAAACAAAAGCTAGATGGTTTAACATTTGAAAAATTAAGATATAAATATTAGTATTGTCATTTATGAAATGTATAGTTATTTTTTAATTTATGATAATTTTGTGTGTTTGTGTATATACATATATATATATATATATATATATATATATATACACACACACACACACACACAATTTAATAATTTATTTTTATTTTTTATTTTTTTTATTTACAGTAGACAGTGTTGTTACAATATATTTATTGTTTAAGATTTTTTACTTCATAATAATCAGGTATGTATGTTTTTATAGTCTTATTGAATGGGTCAAAAATTGTGTGAGTGTGGGCTCAAGTAGAAAGTTGTTGTTATTGTTATAATAATAATAATAATACACTATTTAATAATAATAAGTATTACTTTATAGTTACTGAAGGATGCATAAGTTGTTTTTTGTGAAATCTTTTCAAGTTTTTCTCAAATTGTTCACCCCTGAAAAATGGTTTGCACAAATCTTCAGAATAAAAAATATTTTTGTTTTGTGCAGATTCTCTAGTGACAATTTTGTATTTTCTCATATTGAAATATATCTTGTAGAAAAACTAAATGTTTATTCCAGTATCGTGCAGCCCTGACGCGTAGCGTTCTCCAGGTGTATTGAAGCTCGTGGTCTTCAGCGCTGTATCAGCCTCATTCTCACGCTCATGCTGATATTGTACGTTTTGTTACTGTAAACAATCAGTGTTGTTTGTGTTGTGTTGGGGAGAAAATCAGAGCTCTGTGGGGATTTGCCACCTGCAGTCTTGTGTTTTTGTGGCGAACTGAACAATCTGTGCTCTTATCAGTGTCTGTTATTTGATCCCACAGCAGTAGGTTAGAGTTACTTGACCTCTCCCATTCTCTCTCACTGCCCATGTCCTTGTTTTCCCTCAACCTCTCTCGCGTTCACATGTGAAAGACATGCTCTGCACAGGAATGCCTTTAAAATCTACTTTTACATACTATGAGTTTTAAGGTAAGGTGTGTAATTTCGACACCACTGAAGCATGAGACTGCACACTTTACCTTTAGATCATTTAAATGGGCCATATCTTGGAAAACTTATGCATTTTCAATCATTTTTTTCTTTTTTTCCCCCCTTTGTTCACTTTAAATGCCAACCAGATGGTCTCTTTCCGTCTAAGCAGTGTAAACCAGACTTTTTTTTTTTCTTCCTCTGACATTCCTAGCATAATATTTTAATATTCCCCGTTTGCCAGAATTGTATAAACAAATGTAATAAATAACAATGCTTTTTACAATTTCAAACTCTCTCCAAATAAATAATAAGAACATACAATTAAATTATTATTATTATTATTATGGTATGGAAATGAATATAAAAGAAAAATAATCTAAAATAGCTTATAATATTTTGCTAATATAAATTTATTGCTTGCATTAATGTTGTTGTTG
>NW_015645553.1:577004-577612 GCF_001515625.1 Sinocyclocheilus rhinocerous
TTTTGCTAATTTGCTAATATAGATTGATTGATTGCATTAATGTATGTTTTTTTAATAATTTTTTAACAATTTGTACCTTAAATATAAATGTATAAATTAATAAATACATATTAATTCGTAATAATAAATGCATTAAATAAATAATAAAAAAATAAATAATAAAATAATACAAATATTGTTTTCCTTAATATTTTGCTTACGTAACTATTTGCTACTGTTGTTGTTGATGCTCTTTTATTTTTAACAATTTGTAACTTAAATATTGCATGAATAAATAAATAAATTAAAATAATAATAAATATAAAATATTATTTTGCTTATATAATTTTTATTGTAACTATTACTGTTGTTGTTGTTTTATGTTCTTATTTTTTATTTTTAACAATTGTCACTTAAGTATGGAATGAAAATAAATAGAAAAACAAAAATAAATAATATTTTGCTAATATTTTCTGCCACAAGTCAAATGTTGTCTAGCTGAGAATACAGAAGTCTATGACCCTTTAACATTTCAGAGCTCAAATCAAACTGTGCCTCGTGGGCATTTTAGACTTATTGGAGGCCAGTCGAGCTTCAGACCAGATCTTTCTCTTTCACTCTCTCTTTTT
>NW_015645553.1:577622-608941 GCF_001515625.1 Sinocyclocheilus rhinocerous
CATTGCGATGTCAATCATGCTGAAGTGCTGTGGTGTGTCTGGCTAATGCGCTGCTAACGAGTCTGAGCGATCGATTGGTAATTGCTGACTGGACTGTGAGGAAATGTGGCGTGTGCTTCTCATGTTTGAGCGTCATGCGATCTCAGGCCTCATGCGTTAATACGTACCTCATGCGAATAAACAGGTTCAAATTGGACGCAGCATCGAGCTAAACCTAGTCTGGAACTAAAATAGTTTGTAACCTTGAACTTTAAGAGGCATCTCAACACCTCTCTCCCTCATTTAAATGTGCAACGAGGACGTCGCTCACGTGAAAGAGGATGATGTTTAGCTTGTAACTCAAGCTGCTCATATTACTTTTCACAACATTCAGTTGGTATAAAGTGAACTATTATTAATCCTAGTGAGCTGCGCAATAACATTTGTGTGACCTTGTTTTGGCCACAAGTTGAATAAGCATTGCTTAAAACAAACCTTTGTTGAAAATGATGACAAAAATGATTGATTGTAAATGTACTTGCATATCAGTTCAGTACTAAAAAGCATTGATTTAAAACAGCTGAACTGAATTCAGATGTATTTTTCATGTTTAGAGTATTGTGCTAACAGCTTTGCTAAATTGGAATCAGTTATGAGACGAATCTCAATTGCATTTCATTTAAGATTTATGCCATTATGTGAGTTACTGCTTATGTATAGTGATCTGGATAAGTAACTAAGATTTAGGATGCTGCTTTAGAAAGAAGTTGCCTGTGGAAGCTAAAGATAAAAAGGTAATTGCGACTTATCTCACATTTCTGACTTTTTTTTTTTCTCTCTAAATTGCCAGACACACACTTACGTGCAGATTTGCGAGATATAAACTTTGTAGTTCATAGATGTGAACTCGTAAAGTCGTAATCACCAGAGAATTTTTTTTTATGGCAGAAACAACAACAACAACAACAACCGAAAAAACAGAATTGTGAGATGTCAACTCATAATTCTGAGGAATAAACTTTGGAAACTGAGGTAAAAAAAAAAAAAGGCATTGCGTGTTATAAATGCAGAATTGTGAGATATAAAGTCAGAATCGTGAGCTAGGAAGTTAGAATCGCAAGATATAAACCTGAAGTTCTTAGAAGAAAAGTCTCAATTGTGAGAGATAAAGTCATAATTACCATTTTATTTACCGGCGGAAAAAAAAAAAAAAACTGAATTGCGAGATGTCAACTCTGAGGAAAAAACTGTGGGGGAAAAAAAATTATTTGTGTTATAAATGCAGAATTGTGAGATATAAAGTCGGAATCTTCAGATAGGAAGATGGAACCTCGAGATATAAACTTGAAATTCTTAGAAGAAAAGTCAAAATTGTGAGAGAAAACTGAGAAATTACCTTTTTTTTTCATGGCAGAAACATAAAAAACAATTGCAAGATGCATAGGCGGAGGGTGAACCAACTCCAGGGTAAAGCTAAAAGCAGCCAAATCTATTAACTACAAACATCATAAACCCGTCTTTTTAGGCAAGAACCAGACATGGGTGTCATGTAGGCTAATAAAATATGTTTAATGGGACTGAATTTGTATTTATTTGTGATTTTACAATTTAATTAAAACATTAGAAACTGATAATTATATAACGTTTCCTTTCCACGGTTATTCAAACGGTGAATAAATTATGTACAGATGCTGCTGGCATCTATCGCAACAAAACTATCGTTATAATCACTGAAGCTGTCTACACTGCGAAACTAATCCCTTACTTACATTGTACGTACATCTGTGCTTTGTTGTTTATGATGAGAGAATTCGTGGAATTCAGTCAGCGAACGCGCGCGCACTCAACAAAGCTGATGAGTTTCAGCGATGACCCATCTGAAGGCCTCTGATTGGCCATTGCATTCCTAAGCTCAACAGAATCGTGTGTGATTGGTTATAATGCGCTACACTGTAAAAATGCCTAAAATGAAATACAGTGCAACATGAGCAAATCTTAATTTAATGCGCAGTCGACACTTTCTATTCATTTACACTTACACACCCTTACAGCCTTACACACGCTCCGCCTATGGCAAGATGTGAACTTACAATTCTGAGAAAAATACTCCGAATTGTGAAAAGGAAAGTCAGACTCAGAATATCTCGCAGTAGTTTATCTTGCAATTCTGAGTTTAAGGAAAAAGTCTGAATTCTGAAAAGTCTGAATTGTTAGATATAAATGCACAATTGCAAGAAAATATATCCTAATAGTGAGAGAAAAGTTGCAATTAGCTTTATTTATTTATTTTTATTCAGCGGTGGAAACAGCGAACTTGAAACTGCAGACAGCGAACATCAGGGTCGATCTCTGAGCTGATTTCAAGCACTGTCGTTCATTCAGGCTTCTGTGGCGTTTGATCAAACACACTTTGAGCATCAGCAGACATGATGGAGAGAGATGATTCATGACTGAGGAGAGGCAGACGAGGTGTGTGCGTGTGTGCGTGTGTGTGTGTGATGAATGTTTCTGTGTCCTCTCTGATCTCTTGAGATCTTTAATGACTGATGCTTTCACATTATGCATGTGTAAGATGTCCAAGAAACAAATCAATGCACTGACATCAGATTAACTTTTTCCTCTCATTTGAGAGAAGAACTATGCGTTGCTTCACTTCACTTTTGACCATTTTTACCTTGACTTGCTTTCTTAAACCTAAGTGTACTGGTGTCAAATAAGTATGTAGCTTAATACTTGATGACGTCACATCACACTGATTCCCTCGACAAAGACCAATAGGATTTTTCCATTGTTTTTGGATTATTGCAGAAAATAAGCTCTGCAATGATTGTTACACATTTTGTTCATAATGATAATCTTCAGGAATGAACACAACATGTATTAAAGGTCATATAGGCTATATCTCAAAGGTGAACTTTTTAGAAATTTGATAACAATAAAACCTTTTAAAATATATAATATGTTTATATTAAAAAATATATATATTTTCAATAGTTTATCTATTGAATTAATGTCATAATATTGTAGAATAATGTTCACATTTATAATATTTATAAAAGGCACAAATATCCCTTATAAAATATTAATGTAATCAGATTAAAATTAAAATTCATATTTTCAATATTTGATCTATATTGAATTAATGTCATAATTATAAAAAAAAAGTAAAAAAAAAAACAATATTTTAAAATTTGTAATATTTTATCTATATTAAATTAATATTATAATATTTAATAATAATAACTTAGTATTTATAATCAACATTTCTCTTGCTTTGTTTGATGGATGGATTTCTTTAACATTAAGCTTATTGCAATGTATTCTAAGATTTATTTTTTATTTTATTTTTATTTGTTTTTATCCATAAAGGATAAATGTGTTCTATTCTATTCGTTTATTCTAATCTATTCTGTTCAATTCTATTTTATTCTATTCTATTCTATTCATTTTTGGAATTTGTTCAGAATAATCTCTCTACCTTTCAAAATAAATTTATATAATGTTTTAAAAATATATATATTTTTATTTTAATATTTTTTTCATTCTTTATTTTAATATTGTATCTATATTAAATTAATATAAAAACATTGCGTAATAATTAACCAAATATTTGTAGTCTTTCATCTTGCGTAGTTTGCCTGTATGTAATATCTGCAATGCATTCTGCAATTTACATTTTTTTCCATGAAGAATATATGCAGTGCTGCTTTTGAATTTGGTTTACTAAATTTACTCAGGTAATCTAAGATAAATATCTCTTTCTTTACTTCTATAATTATGCCTGCTCGCTGCTTACGATACCTTTAATCGCTGTCTATGTAAGCAGCTCAGTAGATTTTGGAGGCGAGCCTGTGTGTCCCGTCGACTCGCTGGCTGAGGATCCAGTCAGGATTAGATAACCAATCAGCTGCCAGATCAGACCGTCGCCCCTGTGACCTAGGGGTCAACACATGGGAATCCTAGTCAGCTGCTCCAAATGTAATATTTAAATAGCCCACACTTCATTACTATGCTGAATAGAGCTGTAATCTGATAGCATTTGTGTCCTATCAGCGTCTCACATGATAAACAAGCCTCCAGTAGCTCAAGACGGCCTGCTGGAACAATAACCAATCCCTGTGCTGATAATGCTGCTTTAGGAGGGAAACCTCTGCGGCACTTATCAATGCACGGCCTGATTGATTGTTGTCCAGTTTTACTCGTGTTTGTTTTTGTTGTGGTGTTCAGGACATGCTCATTTCCCGTCCTCTTTTGCCTGGTTTCAGAATTTGTAAATAGCAGCATGTATAATCAGGAGACTCGGCCGCACGAAGACAATGTCAGCTCTGTTACTCCGGTTTGAACCATGAGCGAAGTCCATTGTGTTGGGTTTTAAAGAGCTCTCAAGACCGCACGCGGATTCATTTCACATCTCGGTCATGTTAAGAAGTTTATGAAGTGCCACCGCAGAGCTGATTGTTTGCGCACGCTTTAGTGCTTCAGGGTTTTAATGTGAATTTCCATCCCGTCCTGAAACGTGCCATATTTACAGCCGCTAATCTCTGAAAGCTCCCCGTATAATCCCGCCAAATATGTTAATTCTGCTGATTGTTTGGAGTCGAACTCGAGAACCTCAGATTATGCACTTAAATTTAAAAATAAGGAATGTTCTAGAGAAGTGCTTCGAGACAACGTGAAACTGCATTAGAAATGCATTTAATGGCAGTAATTTCACATTTTTGAGTACACTCACACTCACACTCACACACATCACATCAGCGGGAGTTGACCTCATGGTAGAGTCATATCCTCCCCAACTGTCCGAACCAAATCCCCCGACACGGCCCGTCCCAGAGCTCCTGCAAGCGGCCTTCATCAAACGGCGCATTTCGGGATGTTTTGCGCTCCTTGAGTCCGATCCACGGCAGATTTCCTCCACAGAAGGACGTCCACGGGAAGCGGTGTGCTGCTGTTGGCTTTATTCTTCCTAGATTTTTTTTGTTTTGCATTATTTTGTGTGTGATTTTGCGTGGAGCCACACGTGACCTCTGCTCCAAGTGCATGCCGACGACGATGGCCCCACAGAACACCGAGGCCGACGCCGTGCAGATGCAGGCCGCCGTGGAGAAACGGGCCGGAGGAGGCGGGGCTAATGGAGTGGGCGGGGCTGGAGGGCGGGATTTGGAGAGTCATGAGGAGTCGGTCAGCGAGGGATCTATAGACCGCATCCCGCTGCGTCAGTGGATCATGCACGGCGCCGTCATGTTCGGACGAGAGTTCTGCTACGCCATGGAGACGGCGCTGGTCACACCTGTACTGCTGCAGATAGGTGAGACAACTGACCATTAACTATTAGATAATAATAAACCAAATCATAAAATATGACACGATCGGATGCACCCAGCATAAAGAGAGCTCTGTTCTGATATGGATTATTCTTTAACCAATGCTGATAATAGGAGGATTAAACGCCAATTTATACTTATTAAACGTATATAATTTTTATAATAATTACAAATATATGTAAATATTAATAATTAAATATATATAATTTATTATTCATTGTTTAAATACATTTGTAATTAATTAATTATCTAAATTTATAGTAACATTCATATATGCATTTAATATATTATTATAATATAACTTAATGAATGCAATTTTTATTTACTCAAAACCAACTGGAAAAATGACAGCTTTGATTAAGGTGTCAGTACATTTTGAAACTGAATCTAATGTTTATACTGTTGACTAGTTCTGCTAGAAAGATGAAGACACTTTAATGAGCGTTGGAACAATTTGAGCCACAGACAAACCCAGCTAGTTGACTAGATTAACTGTACTAGACATCCCACGATGAACTGAATAATCTGCACAGACATGTAAATCTAATATTTGTGATTTCTGGCCAGTTTATATTGTCTTCACTCTCAATGTTTTTGACAACCAGCCTCTCCAGCTGCATGCCTGTATGCCAAAGAAACACCTCCACATCTCTGAACTGTGTGCGTGTGTGCGTGTGTGCGTGCGTGCGTGTGCGCGACGTGAAAGAGATTTAAGGGGCTGTGGGACATACGCTGCATGACTCGCCTGCCAGTTTATAGATAATGCAAACGACACCCCAGGCCTTTATATTACTGAAAAATATGCCGCTTTGTCATGCAAGCAGCTGTGAGCCTGGAGGAGCAGAGGGGCTTTTGTTCTTCATAATCATCATGTTTTATTGAAGAAGTCCATTTTTGTCAACAGGAAGTCCATCAGCCACATGTGGTCATGTGACAATAGTGATTGTTGTAATATGGATTACTTCTTTTAAATCTATTATTGCTGAACTTTCTTTGTGTCTTTTCTTTACACTAACAGTCAAAAGTTTGGTATGATTTTTTATAGTTTTTGAATGAAGTCTCTTCTGCTCACCAAGGCTGCATTTAATTGATCAAAAATACAATAAAATCAGGAAAATTGTGAAATATTATTACAACTTAAAATAAAATATTTCTGTTAGAATATATGCTAAAATGTAATTGATTGCTGTGATCAAAGCTGAATTTTCAGCATCATTACTCCAGTCTTCAGTGTCACATGATCTTCAGAAATCATTCTAATATGCTGATTTGCTTCTCAAGAAACATTTCTGATTATTATCAGTGTTGAAAATGCATGGAAAATGGCAAATGCATAAATGCAAATGTAAATATCGACAATTCTCACTACTCTTCTTTTTGTTCTTTCACTCGTTTACGCTGCAGGACCTGTTTGCTATTAGCTACGCTTCTCACCAGACCTAGCTAATGTACCAGGACACTAACTGAAGACATTGTTTTTGAGCAGTATTTTTCTCTCCCTGAGGGATGATCCATTATTTATTGTGTTGTAACTGTGTCATTTCAATGAACTGGTTCATCAAAAGTAGATGAGCTGATTCCGTCATTGCTCAATTGTGTGCACAATAACCGGTGCATGTCATTTTACTTTAGTACATTTTGTAACAAACAATAAGGCCCCATTAGTTAACATTAGTTAATGCATTAAAGAATAAGTCCACTTCCAGAATAAAAATTTCCTGATAAATGCTCACCCCCATGTCATCCAAGATGTTCATGTCTGTCTTTCTTCGGTCGCAAAGAAATTAATTAGTAGACTTCAGTGATGGCCAATGATTTAATTGTCAAAAATGCAGTTTCAGTGCAGCTTCAAAAGGCTCTACATGATCCCAGCCGCGGAATAAGGGTCTTATCTAGCAAAACGATCGGTCATTTTCTTAAAAACTATATATTTATACACTTTTTAACCACAAATGTTTGGCTAGCATTAGCTCTGCAATGCGCATCTTTATTAGGTGATATTGGAAAGGTCATCGTGACGTAGCTGGAAGTACCGACCCAGTGTTTACAAAGTGAACATGCAAAAAAAGTCAAATGCCCTTTAGAAAAAAGGTAAAACAACGATGTCAGATGATTTTAAACTTGTAAGAGAAAATGTGATGGAGTTTTTAAACAAAGTACAAAGATGAAGAAGTAACCGCGCATGACCTTTCCAACAGGATTACGTAATGTGTGAAGATGTGCATGCGCATCGCAGAGCCAGAGCAAGCCGAGCATTTGTGGTTAAAAAGTGTATGCATTTTATTTATTTTTTTTTCAAAAAATGACCGATCGTTTCACTAGATAAGACCCTTATTTCTCGGCTGGGATCGTGTAGAGCCCTTTGAAGCTGCATTGAAACTGCATTTTTGACCTTGAAATCGTTGGCCACCATTGAAGTCCACTATATGGAAAAAAAAATCCTGGAATGCTTTCCTCAAAAAACGTAATTTCTTTGTGACGGAAGAAAGGAAGACATGAACATCTTGGATGACATGGGGGTGAGTAAATTATCAGAAAATGTTTATCCTGGAAGTGGACTTATACTTTAACAATCAGCAATACTTGTGTTGCAGTCAGCTGATTAAAAAATAGTTCATTGTTAATTCATGTTAGCTCAGGTCTATTAAATAATATTAACAGATACAACATTTGATGTAGATGAGTTTGTTTCTTCATCAGATTTGGAGAAATGTAGCACTGCATCACTTATTCAGCAATGGATGCTCTGCAGTGAATGGGTGCCGTCAGAATGAGAGTCCAAACAGCTGATAAAAACATCACAATAATCCACAAGTAATCCACACCATTGAAACTGCATTTTTGACCTTGAAATCGTTGGCCACCATTGAAGTCCACTATATGGAAAAAAAAATCCTGGAATGCTTTCCTCAAAAAACGTAATTTCTTTGTGACGGAAGAAAGGAAGACATGAACATCTTGGATGACATGGGGGTGAGTAAATTATCAGAAAATGTTTATCCTGGAAGTGGACTTATACTTTAACAATCAGCAATACTTGTGTTGCAGTCAGCTGATTAAAAAATAGTTCATTGTTAATTCATGTTAGCTCAGGTCTATTAAATAATATTAACAGATACAACATTTGATGTAGATGAGTTTGTTTCTTCATCAGATTTGGAGAAATGTAGCACTGCATCACTTATTCAGCAATGGATGCTCTGCAGTGAATGGGTGCCGTCAGAATGAGAGTCCAAACAGCTGATAAAAACATCACAATAATCCACAAGTAATCCACACCACTCCAGTTCATCAGTTAATGAGAAGTGAAAAGCTGCATGTTTCTAAGAAACAAAATCAACATTAAGATGTTTTAATTTCAAACTGTCAATTCTGGGCAAAATATGAGTCCATAATCCATAATCTCTCACATCAAAACAGTGCTTGATCTGTGCATATTTCTCTCCTGATGCAGACGAGATGACTTTCTTCACTGGACAAAGCAATATTATGCATATTTTAGCTGGAAGTGGTGTGGATTACTTTTGCATTACTTGTCTGCTCAAAAGTAGAATGCTAAGTTTGAAATTAAGCACTTTTCCAAAAGGGTAACTTGATTGTTGTTTACTTGATTGTCGGTAACTTAGCTCTTGTTGGTGATTATAGAAGCTAATGGCAAGTTCTCCGGGTTTAAAGGATTAAGTCATCAGGTCAAGGCCAGTTGTGAGTGACTTGATGTTATCATGCAACATGCTAATTTTAGAGCCCTATGTGAGCTTGCGTCTGTGAAGATCAGGCACTCGCTGTCCAAACTATAATGGCAAAGGATAAGAGGATTTCTGGAGGTTGAGCCGCCCTTGTTCACCTGCGGTCAGAGAGGTGTGTGTGTGTGTGAGTGTGTGTTTCAGGGTGACGTATGATGGGTTATTTTTACAATTCACTGAATTGGTAATGGCTGGATTAGCCACAATAGCTCACGGTTAGTTTAGATGCATGAAGTGGGAAATTATACTGTCAGACTGGAATGTGGTGCTCAACATGACGACATTTAAGACTAGTTCAGATCCAGATGAACCAAGACAAGGAGTTGACGCATGTGTGCGTGTGTTTACAATGGTCCACAGTGGTCCCATATGAAATTCCATGCAGCAATTCCAACTATTCGCAGCACGGTTCACCGTAAACAGACGCACGTAACAAAGGCCAAGGGAATGCGCGGCCTGCCGCTGTGTTGGGAATGTATGACTCAGCGGATTCCGAGGTTTGGGATGAAGCGCAAGTGTTAACGTGTCCCAGAATGCTCAGCTGGTTGGGGGTCAAACCCAGAGCCATGTTGTGTTTTTCTTAGCTAGCGAGAGGCTGGAACGTGTGGAATCGTGAAAGAATTTTGCTTTCAGCCTGTGGATTTCATGCGTTCCGCAGTGATGGGAAAAAAACTCCCAGTGAACAAACAAACCTCATTCCCAAGCATGCAAACGTCCTACACAAACCACAGAAATTTGTTGATATGCTTTGCCAAATTACCTAGCAGCTGTAGATCTCGCTTGACATTTGGTAAGTTATGGCTGTGTATGGAGTAGTGTACTTCTGTGCTGTTTGGTTTGCTAGCAATCCATCTGAGCATGGTTGTGGTCCAGCAGATGCAGCTCACGACCTGGTGTCACTCTGGCTTGCTGCAATGTCTCATGGGTACGTCACATCTCACACACAGGGCACAAGAATTCCGCGCACACCTGCACTGTCAGCCCTGCGATCTGTCAATTACAGATGTGTCTCAGCTGATCTATGGACTCGTTGTAATGTTTCTAATGCGTACATGAGCGCTATGCAGTGAGTTTGTGGCGTGTGATTTCACAGGTTTCTATTGATTTATAAATAGCCAAACAATGAGCCCTTTTGGGCTGTTTTTGGTCAATCTCTGGCGGATTAGACTCGAGTTCTCATGACCACTCAGACTTTCAGCGCTTTTGCGGAAACAGTAGTGAAACTCATTTAACGTTTTGTTTGAAATGCACGGCGTCCTCTGTGAAATATGTGCCCACAAAAGTAGGAAGCAGAGCCGCCCAGGAGCTGACAGTGACCGCTGGGGTTTCCAAGAGTCAAGACCAGCGTGACAATCACACTGAGCTCAGACAGGGAAGAGGAGAGGTGTGTGTGTGTGTTTGCATTTGTGTGTGTGTATGTGCTTGTGTGTGCATGTTTGTTTGTTTGTTTGTTTGTTTGTTTGTTTGTTTGTGTGTGTTTGTTTATTTGTGTGTGTTTGTTTGTGTGTGCGTTTGTTTGTTTGTGTGTGTGTGTGTGTGTGTGTGTGTATTTGTTTGTTTGTTTGTGTGTGTTTGTTTGCATTTGTGTGCGTTTGTTTCTGTTTGTTTGTTTGTTTGTTTTTTGTTTGTGTGTGTTAGTCTGTGTGAGAGTGAGTGTGTGTGTGTGTGTGTGTGTGCACTTGTGTTTCTGTGTGTGTTTGTTTGTGTGTGTATGTGTTTTTTTGTTTGTGTATGTTAGTCTGTGTGAGAGTGAGTGTATGTTTATGTGAGTGTGTGTGTGTGCCTACATGCACGAGAGTGTGTGTGTGTGTGTGTGTTTAGCTGTAAGAATAAAATTGCACTAGATCTACTGTATATGCAGTGCAGTGCTGACTTAGACTGTGTGCTGCATATCGCACTGCTGCAGTATTACGTAACTGAGGTGACTCGCCGTGTGTGTTATTAAACCCATGCGGTTTAAATGTCCTTCAGGAGCCCAAAGACAAAAGAAAAACAGACGAACTATATTAGAGGTCAGTTTTCACCCACTAATGATTAAAACACACAATCTCTCACTTAACAATACACTGACAACTGCAGAGCAGCATTCCAAAATCATTTAGAACACCTCCGTAACTGCTTAGAAACAACATGGCAACCACACAGAACAC
Organism: Sinocyclocheilus rhinocerous; assembly: GCF_001515625.1. Lineage (NCBI taxonomy): Eukaryota > Metazoa > Chordata > Actinopteri > Cypriniformes > Cyprinidae > Sinocyclocheilus > Sinocyclocheilus rhinocerous. The sequence continues at coordinate 588,819 of NW_015645553.1, forward strand.
CCTAGTAACTGCATAGCAACATGACATCATCACTCAAAACAGTTTAGCAAAAGCATAGCAGTGCATTGTGGTGGCAACGTATGCATGGATAAACACCACTTGTTTTAGAGAAATTGTAGTTTTTAAAGCTTATGTTACATGCAAAAGTTGATTTCTCTTTGTTGTTTCTCAGTGTTTGGAGTGGTGCATATTTGCTGATCTGAGATCAGTGCTGTGAGTCAGCCACCTGGGATTGAAAGTCTGTTATTTGTCCAGATCGCTAACCTTAACCAGATCCAAACCGCACATCTCTCACTCTCTCTGATGAATCATTCATGCTGTTGAGCTACAGTCGGACACACGCTGCAATGGAAGAGAATATGAAACCGCCGTGTTAATATTTCATCCTGCCATCTGCTCAATTTCTGGTGAATCGGGATCAGAGGTCTGGAGAGATTCGGTTTCTGGTGCTGGATCATGGGGGTCCTGGTCTCATGTAGCTTCAATCTGACTTGGAAAGAAACCATCTGACTGACATGAATAACAAACCACAGTAAGCTTTCTTACTGAGCATATTTTGGAGTGAAACAGGATATTAATTAGGGCTGAAACGATTAGTCGACATTATCAACAATGTTGATGATAAAAAAAAAATGTCAACAAATATTTTTGTTGTCGAATAGTCATTTGATCTCATATGACCTCATGTAAGGACCTGCAATAACACGGTTTGACCATTTAGCGTAATTCAGCTCTCCTGCATGCACTCCAATAGTGATTTTACTGACTCAGATCTATAGCCAAATTCCACAACACATCACAAACGCGATGTTTCGAATAAAAAAAAAAAATCAATAATGCAACCAATGCCAAAAAATGAGAAAAACAAACGATTAATTTATTGTTTCAGGTTATGCAGTCTGTTTTCCACACCTCACGATCAGTATCGTTCGTTCTTTTGTCACGTCACAAAAAAGCTACAATTTGAGACCAGAAACGCCTCACATAACTGTAAATGTGTTTGTAAGGAAGGTTGGGAATTATTAACTAATTTCTGTATCCACGTGACAAAAGAACGAACGACTCTGACCCGAAGACTCAAGAGGTGAACTAATCATTTCTGTTTCCTGTAAAGAACCAATAGGATGTTGCACATGCACGGTCAACACGAAATGAACGAATCCCTCGCTGAGACGACTTGATGTTCCCGAATCATGTTAAAAAAATTCAAATTGAATGAATCATTCATCAACAACACATCACTACAATCCAATAGAAGAAGACACACACAGCGCTCATGAGAATATGTTAGAAAGTAGAGTGTGGGAAGATTTTGCAAAACTACAAACAAAAATGCTGTCACGTGTGAAGGCATTGATATACTCATAGCATATGCTCATGGTTCTTTTTTCTTCATTTAGATGTTGCACATGCACGGTCAACACGAAATGAACGAATCCCTCGCTGAGACGACTTGATGTTCCCGAATCATGTTAAAAAAATTCAAATTGAATGAATCATTCATCAACAACACATCACTACAATCCAATAGAAGAAGACACACACAGCGCTCATGAGAATATGTTAGAAAGTAGAGTGTGGGAAGATTTTGCAAAACTACAAACAAAAATGCTGTCACGTGTGAAGGCATTGATATACTCATAGCATATGCTCATGGTTCTTTTTTCTTCATTTAGAGGTAAAAAAAAGTTTGATATTCTCAAGCAGCGCTTTACTGTTAGCGAACATCCCGATGCTCCCGAGAGCGGCGTTTAGATGAATGTGTGATATATGCTGCAAACTTTTCTCTCAATAACGAAATGAACACGCAACAGCGGTGAGAAAACAGCAGTTAAGAAAGCATCTGATCGTAGCAATGTGGATGTTTGCACAAGTTCTGTAGTAAGTCACGTCACGTTTATTTACAGTATATAACACTTTATGCAATAGACTGCTTTAACGCAAGCAGCTTTACAGTATTAACAATAAAAAACAGTGTCAGTGTTGCTTTCCGTTAGAATTACAATTTTTACTTTCTGCTGTAAAGTGGCTTTATATGTGTATGAATATGTATAGAATATTTATAACTATGTTGACGAATTGCAAAAGCTGAATATTCGATAGAAGTCTACTGATTATTGGGTTTAATAAAAGACGATTACTCGATTGATCGTTCTAATAATGTTAAGTTAAATTGATTATCAAAATAATCATTTGTTGCAGCCCTAATATTCGGTGCAAGGCAAGGCAAGTTTATTTATATAGCACATTTCATACACTATGGTAATTCAAAGTGCTTTACATAAAAGAAAAGAAAATAATAATAAAAAATAATAATAATCACAACAATAAAACAAGGAATTTAACAACTTTGAAAATGATTTAAAAATTTATTTAAAAGGTTTAAAATGAATTTAAAACCGTTAAGAATAGAAAATGATTATACATAAAATACAGTGCAATCAGTTCGGACATTGCACAGTGCTCATTCAGTAAATGCACAGCTTAAAAATTGATTTAAAAGGTTTAAAATGAATTTAAAACCGTTAAGAATAGAAAATGATTATACATAAAATATAGTGCAATAAAATAAAATAAATAAAATAAAATGATGACTGATAATGTGCATTGATGATGAAGAAGGTTTTGGGGAACTGTGTTCTGGCTGTAGGCCGCTGTGCACCTGACACACAGAGAGAGCACAGCACCTGTTTCCTGGCATTGCTTTGTCATTTGTCCATTTCTAGACAGTTTCACCTTCCTGACCTTCCTTTTCCTCTTCCTGTCACTCTCACTCTCACTCCAGATTTCTCTGGTTTGTCTCGGGCAGCAGTGAGCGCTGTGTTGGCAGGCTTCTTGTTTTCAACGGGAACAGGCTGTTGTAGTGGCCGCAGTGGTGATGGCTGACTAATGACGGTTTTTGTTAGTCTTAGGGTTCATTGGTGGGACCCATGTGGCCAGAGACCTTATGTTCTCTCTCTCTCTCTCTCTCTCTCTCTCTCTGTGTCTGTGTGTGTCTGTCTGTGTCTGTGTTTTTGTCTGTACGTGTGTGTCTGTGTCTGTGTGTCTGTCTGTGTTTCTGTCTGTGTCTGTGTGTCTGTCTGTGTTTTTGTCTGTGTCTGTGTGTTTGTCTGTGTTTTTGTCTGTGTGTCTGTCTGTGTCTGTGTGTCTGTCTGTGTTTCTGTCTGTGTCTGTGTGTCTGTCTGTGTTTTTGTCTGTGTCTGTGTGTTTGTCTGTGTTTTTGTCTGTGTGTCTGTCTGTGTCTGTGTGTCTGTCTGTGTTTCTGTCTGTGTCTGTGTGTCTGTCTGTGTTTTTGTCTGTGTCTGTGTGTTTGTCTGTGTTTTTGTCTGTGTCTGTGTCTGTGTCTTTGTCTGTGTGTGCAGATACAGTGTGTCAGAACACCTGATACCTGCATATTACCCACAAATGCAAATGCATATTTGCATATATCATACATATTTCTTATTTAAATATTTATCATTAAATGTTATTAATATAATTAAATGTTATTAACATATGTACATATACTGTATGTTTATTGTGATATTTATTTTAATTTTTATTTATAATGTAATTGTATTTTTATTTAAAAAGGTATTAATAATTAATATGTATTCTAAGTGTATTTTTACATTTTATATTATAGATAAGTGTGTTTATTACATTTTTTTGTAACTATAATAAATGTAACTTTATTATATATACAGTATATACTGTATATATCTTAGTTAAATATGTATTAATAAATAATATATTAATATATTAATTTAATATTATATATGTTTACATGTATGTTGACTTTTATTTCATTTTTTTATTTATAAAGTAATTTTATTATGTTTTTCTGAATATTTATTAATAATTAATATTAATTATAAATGTATTAATACCTGGTTTTGACCCTTGACCTCCAATTTTATGTATATTTACAATATAATCATTTATAATGTAATTGTATTTTTATTTAAAAAGGTATTAATAATTAATATGTATTCTAAGTGTATTTTTACATTTTATATTATAGATAAGTGTGTTTATTACATTTTTTTGTAACTATAATAAATGTAACTTTATTATATATACAGTATATACTGTATATATCTTAGTTAAATATGTATTAATAAATAATATATTAATATATTAATTTAATATTATATATGTTTACATGTATGTTGACTTTTATTTCATTTTTTTATTTATAAAGTAATTTTATTATGTTTTTCTGAATATTTATTAATAATTAATATTAATTATAAATGTATTAATACCTGGTTTTGACCCTTGACCTCCAAAAACCAGGTACCATGTTCCCGCTGGAAACAGACTCCGGAGTGTGTTGTTTTGGATGCTGGTTCTTGTTGGTTTGTTTCTCTCTCTGAGCTTTAGATTTGTGTGTTTCTCTCTTCTAGAAAATACTTCCTCTGGTTTGACTCCTTCTGCTCTCAGTATTGTTCACCATTTTTGACCTGGTGGGAAACGCAAAGTCTCCTGTGATTATTTACTGAAATCTCTCAAGCTTCCTGTTTGCATGTTTACTTCGCATATTTTTCAAGGAACATATAACTTGCTTACCATCTGATTCAGATCTTTTGTTTGGGCCTCAGTGTCTCGGTGTTTGTGTGTTTAACTGCAAAGACTAAATCTATAAAAACACCTCAATAAACCGGAGGAAGAGGAAGTGGACTGGTGGCACTGCGGCCCGGTTTTCCGATGATCCGGTCCTGACTCTGATAAGGCTCTCTTCTCAGGACTCTAGTCTGCGTGTTTCCCAGAGGATCGTGAGGTTTTTTGGGTCCTGTAATGGGACGTCATACTTTTCACCAGCAGGTGCAGTGGCTCTATTCCAGCTGATTTCTGACGGCAACCGTGAGAACAATTAGGACTTTATAGTCGTTCTTTTTTGTTTTTCTACGAAGAAATTTTTTTTTTGTATTTGTCCAATGGAAAACTTCAGAGTGACATACTTCCAGCTACTTTTGAAAACAAGTAGTATGCAGTATGTGTACTGTGCACAGTTCATGTTATTTAATAATATGGTCATATTAAAATCATCCTTTCATTTTATATTTATTATTATTTATAATAAATGTTTATTATTTTTATATTTATTTTATTATGTAATTTTAACATATATTTATTATGTTCTTATGTTTCTTATTTAAACGTATTAATAATTCATATTAGTTATAAATCTATTTATACATTTTATATTAGTATATACATATGTATGTTTATTAATAAAATATTGATTTTATTTATAATGTAATGTTATAATATATATTTATTATTTAAATATTTATCTATAATAATATTCTGAAGGTATTCATACATTTTATATGGGTGTACATGTTATATGGTTATTATTTTAGTATTATTTTTGTATTTATAATGCAATTTCCTCATAATTCGTTTTTAAATATTTAAAGATAAATATTTACATATATACAAAATTCTATTTATAATGTAATTTCACCATAATTCCTTTTCAAATAACTAAAAATAAATATTAAATATATAAAGAAAAATCTTATTTAATATATATTTATAAATTTTAAATAAATATATTTGTTTATTTATATATATTGCACGTATTATATTATTTTGCATATATTATTTATATTATAAATGCACTGTATATTATTTTTATATTTATTTTTCATAGTAGTGTCCTGTTCACACTAAAATATTTTAATAAATATTATTTGATAATAGTGAGTGATACGGTTTTGATATTGTGATGCTTTAAATATTATGACAAGCTTTTATTTTATTATTTATTTGTGTTAATTCATTAATTAACTTTTTTAATTATTTATTTATTTTATAAATTCTTAAGTAAATGTATATAATTTATAAATTATATACATTATAAATAATAACATTATTATAATAAAATATTGATTTTATTTATAATGTAATGTTATAATATATATTTATTATTTAAATATTTATCTATAATAATATTCTGAAGGTATTCATACATTTTATATGGGTGTACATGTTATATGGTTATTATTTTAGTATTATTTTTGTATTTATAATGCAATTTCCTCATAATTCGTTTTTAAATATTTAAAGATAAATATTTACATATATACAAAATTCTATTTATAATGTAATTTCACCATAATTCCTTTTCAAATAACTAAAAATAAATATTAAATATATAAAGAAAAATCTTATTTAATATATATTTATAAATTAAATAAATATATTTGTTTATTTATATATATTGCAAATTTTATATAATTTATTTTTCTTTTATTTGTGTTTTCTGTAAGCACTGAATCTTTCATTTTATTTATTTTTAACATTTTTTTTTATTTTTTATTTGTCTTACTGGAATCTTGCCAAGTTACCTGGTTAACTCCTAGTTAACATGTCAAAGCGATTCATTTCAGCTGAGTAATGTGACTTTGCCTCAAGTACACGTGTTGTGTTGTGTGTGCGTTCGAGTCTTTGGTCTCGGTCTGAACGGCTGATCAGGACGTCTCTTGCGTAACTTCAGGAATGTTCTCCTCTGGTGTCCTGTATGTCAGCGCCGAACCCGACTCCTCAACGCTTCACGTAACAGATCGGACAGTCTCTGTGTGACCGCTGACCAGAGAGTGTGTGTGTGTGTGTGTGTGATAATCCTATTATAGCTCTGGACACACACACACACACACTAAAGATAGAGCTGATTCCTGTGAGAGTCTTCTGCCTCTCTGTGTGTGAATTATTGTTGCAATGCCAATCTCCACATGATCAGTGCCGTCTGCATGAGGCGTTCTGATGCGGTTATGATGAGTAATATTTTTCATTTATAGTTTATTTTATTTTCCATTTTATTTATTATTTTATTTTTTATTTTGTTTTATTTTTATAGAATTTATTTTCTTTTACTCATTTTCTATGAGCACTGAATATTTTTGTTTTTTTTATTTTTTGTTTTATTTTATTTCTATTTTGTTTTTCTAGAATTAATTTTTTCTTTTACCCATCTTTTCTGTGAGGACTTGCCTAAATATATATATTTTTATTTTACTTTACTTTACTTTACTTTACTTTACTTTACTTTACTTTTCTCTACTCTACTTTACTCTACTTTACTCTACTCTACTCTACTCTACTCTACTCTACACTCTGGAGTCTGTTTCTAGCGGGAAAAAACAAAATAACATCCTTTTGCCAAGTACTTCACTTGAATAAAACAATTTCTATAAATTCGTAAGCGGAATAATTTGATGGGGTGTTTCCAGTAAAATCAATTCAACGTAAGCTCATGTTATGATACATCTAACTAAAATGAAAACAGAGGAACCTCTTACGGAGGAGATTTTTTTCCAGTGCACTTTGAAGTTTGTTGTTGTTGTTGTGATGTGTTTTCTTCCTGAATCATCATACAGCAGCTGATGTAGGGAAAGTGTGTGTAGATCAGACTCTGAGCCGGGAACAATGAAGGTGTAGTGTGTATTGGTAAGCTGGACGTTTGCCAGGCTTTTAGAGGATTACTTACCCAATAATGATTTCCACAGTAGCCTAATTTATGATTTCGAATCATGTGAGAGTGAGTTATTTCAATAACATTTAAAGCCTGTTAGTCTCACAAACAATCTGCTTTGTAGTCTGATCCTATTTTCTTATTGAATCCGGTCATAAGATCATATTTTTGAGTGCCAGCTGTGACAGACGTCAGCCGTCCTGACCTGAAACTTGAACACCAAAACCTACTGCAATCAGGGGCAACTATGAGCTAGATAAAAACACTCAAAAATACTTAGGCCTAGATTTATGTGCTTGAATTGCATATAAAATTTCCATCCATTTGGATTAATATAAGGTTTAACTTTAACTAATAAGATTAATTTAATGCATGTTTGTCAGTCATACATACATCTAGTAAACGGGTCAGATTTCTGCACTCAAAAAAAAAAAAAATCATGGTATATAGTTTATTATTAGCTATTTTGCATCTATTTGATTTTATTTAAATCATATTTTCAAAATGCATTTATTCAAATGTCTCAGAATCAGCATAAATCTGGTCATTTTAAGGTAAATGTATGAACATGGTTAAAATATGACTAGCTGAAACTAATTGGATTTCTGAATGTTAAATATATAAACCTGATTATTGTGTATTTAAAACACATTCAGTTTATTAGTTCTATTACAGAAAATCTGTTTACGTATGATTGACAAATATGCATTATATTAAGTTTAATAATAATCATGATTATTAATATTATTCGTATTATTATTATTATTATTATTAGTTAGGTTAAAACTGTGTAATGTAACTGTGTGAAAATTGAAAAAAAATTATATGCAATAGATAAATCTTGAATTTAGGAGTATGTTTTAAAAAAAAAATTCAATTTCTATATTTTTCTAAAAAAAATTGAGTGAAATTCAAATACGGAATTCTTCAATTTAGGCTTAAATATTTTTTCAAAATACTTTCTTTTTTTATAAATATTTTTAAGTGAAATTCAAATCCATTCACCAGTATCAGGTGTTTTTTTTTTTACATTTTAATGATTTAACTGGTTTTGTAAATGGGTTTTAATGGGTCTCTAATAGGTCTTTAATCATATTACTGTTAATGCTCGTTTATGAAAGCAATGAATGTACGTAATGCAACACCAAACTGCTTTTGGAGCAGCGCTTTGACTGAAGACGTGTGCAGGAAGTGACATCATACCCGTGTGTGTGTGCGGTTCTCAGGTCTTCCAGAGCAATACTACAGCCTGACGTGGTTCCTGAGCCCCATCCTGGGTCTGATCTTCACGCCTCTGATCGGCTCGGCCAGTGACCGCTGCACTCTGCGCTGGGGCCGCAGACGGCCCTTCATCCTGGCGCTGTGTGTGGGCGTCCTGCTGGGCGTCGCGCTCTTCCTCAACGGCTCGCTGATAGGTGAGCAGCTCTCAGTCAACCTCAACATGACATCCAAATGACTGTTTACTGTCTCAATGCATGTTACTGGTCTTAAAGTGAACAATTCATCAGTGCATATTATTCTAAAAAAATCATAATTTCTCATCTATCTGTCTATCTGTTTGTCTGTCTGTCTGACTCTCTATCTGTCTATCTGTCTGTCTGTCTATCTATCTATCTATCTGTCTGTCTGTCTGTCTGTCTATCTATCTGTCTGTCTGTCTGTCTGTCTTTCTTAAGCTTTAGAGTCAACATGAAATCAAAACCACCATTTTCTTTCTTAATACATGGTCCTAGTTTTAATGTGAATGATTCATCAGTGCACGTTATGTTATGTTATGTTATGTTATGTTAAGTTAAAACTCCACCTCTGAAACATTTTACTTGACTTTTTGCCTAGAAAATAATGTAATAGCCAAACATCTGTCACATTACAGAGAGAAATGGCTTGCAAACAGCAGTTCATGTTGACTTTCTGTGAGAAAACCTGTCTGGCATGTGTTTCTGAGGGGGAGATGTTTGCGGAGCTGATTTTTACTGGAACACTCCTGGTCTTGGCACAGAACGCGAGATGCTGTTATCACGGACACATTTCTATTAGAGAGCAGAAGTGACACATACAGACGCCTGCTGATCTCTGAACCTCGTTCAACACCTGCATCTTCCACATTTCACCTGCCTGAACACAATTTCAAAAAACAGCATTAATAAGACCAGAATCTTCATAAAGATGTCTTATATTAAAGGGGTCATATGATGCGATTTCAATTTTTCCTTTCTCTTTGGAGTGTTACAAGCTGTTCGTGAATAGATAAGATCCCTAAAGTTGCAAAGACTAAAGTCTCAAATCCAAAGAGATATTCTTTATAAAATTTAAGAGTCAGCCACACCTACCTAAAACGGCTCGTTCGCCGGGACACTGCATCACAGTAACATTTCTGTCACACGCTTGAGGTATTCGGCCAATCACAATGCACTGGATAGCTGGCCAATCACAGCACACCTCGCTTTTCAGACCGATGAGCTTTGTAAAAATCGACTCGTTTCAGAAAGGCGGGGCATAGAGGAGAAACAATAATGTACAGTATGTGGAAAATAATGTGTTTTTTTAACCTTAAACCACATAAACACATTTCATTACACCAAATACACAAAATAATGTTCTTTTTTAGCAACGTCATATGACCCCTTTAACACTGTCTTTGTCATTCCTAAGTTTACTATTTCCTACCAAGGTTTTTTAGACGTACCATAGTAATACCTTGCTTTTTTTGTACAATATTCTCTTGACTATCTGTCAGTATTTGAGCTGAAAGAGATGGTTATCTGATGTGTGTGTGTGTGTGTGTGTGTGTGTCAGCATGAACTCTGTCGGTCTCTATGACATGGGAAAGGACTAGGAACCAGTTCACAGGGAACTGTTTCCTGTTGTGCCCTTTTTTACCTTTCATTGCCTATCTGGAACAACTTCCTGTCTCCATGGCTAGCTAGCTGCGCGCCGACGCCATTGTCAGGAAGAAAGCGTAATACTCAGCCTCCCGCTGACACGACACAGAGCTATGAGTCTACAACTAGCTTCCGCCCTCTGTGTCTGTTTTACAGATTTATACACTAAATATTAGAACAGTTTTGAAAAATACTGCATCAATACATTTGCATTTAAAACTGATTTTGGAAAGATTTATTTTATTTTATTATTTTGTTTTATTATTATTATTATTATTTGTTTTTTTATTTTGGTGGTGCACCACCATGATGCTGGTACGTTGTGGATGTTGCCAAAGCAGTTTCTATGGTGTTCTAAAAGTTTTTTTTTTATTATATTATATTTTACATGTTTTACTGTTTTTTTAAATATTTTATTTTATTAGCATTTAAGAAAGACTAGACTAGACTTTACTTTACTTCTTGTAGTGGTATACCATCATGATTTTAGTATGTTATGGATGTTGCCAGGGTGTTGCTAAGTAGTTTATATGGTGTTCTAAGAGTTTTTTGTTTTTTTCTGAGATTTTTATTTTATTATATTTTATAATGTTTAATTTTATTATTTTTAAATATTGTATTTAATTTTATTGTGGCATTCAATAAAGATTTTAGATCCATTTTATAATTTTATTTTATTTGTTTTTTTTTTTTTAAATGTTTTATTTTATTTCATGCTGCTTTCTTGTAGTGGTGCACATGCTAGTACGGTGTGGATGTTGACAGTTTTACTTTTACTTTTAGTCATTTAGCAGATGCTTTTATCCAAAGCGACTTACAAATAAGAAAAAGTAATTAATTTTTTTTATATATATATTTTATTTTATTTTACTGTTGCACTACCACGATGCTAATATTGTGTATGTCACCCCAAGTTACTATCAGGTCCTTTCTTTAATGTAAGTCTATGGGATTCTTTTCCCAATTTTATAATTCACCAGGCAAAAGTCAATCACAAGTAACAGCACATCTGTCCTCAGTGAGGAATCGTTTATGAATGAAATCATTCATTCAGTGTGGAAACACTAAAGTTTGATATTTTGGGTTAGGGGTTTATTCAGATCATTGTCAGAAGTAGCAAACACCAGAAATGACACGCATTAAACATGTTTTCCCCGTGAGCTCAGGCTGTAGAAGCACAAATGCTACTGACACCCTGGAAAAGCTCTAAAATTAGCCTGAACAATCAATTCATGTCTGTGTGTTTACTCACACACACACACACACACACACACACACACACACGTACAGTACAGTGGCTCATGGGATGACAATGCAGCGGATCAAGGTCAGGACACATATGCATTATGGGATGTTTGAGTTCCCAGAGGCCTGTGTGTCACATATATGCTGAAAGTCTGTATGAAATATTGATGAATGGTAAATGTGCACTCCGGAGCACACAAGCAGTGAGCGCTGACGTGTAATCTGCTGTATGTTAGCATTGATTGTTGATATTTTAGCCTTTGCAGAACTCCCATCATTCAGTGCATTGACCACTTTGTGTGTGTGTGTGTGTGTGTGTGTGTGCTTTCAAACAACTAACTTCATCTTCACATCAGTTTCTATTTATTTCTGATGACTTTTGACCTTTGACCTATAAAAATGTAATTTATGCATGACAGGGGATTATAGAAGTAACATTTCATAAAAAGTGGGTACTTTAAAAACCTATTGTTTTGTGCTGTGTTTTCAAAATAATCTTTTGTATGAATATGAATATATTTTACATGTTTCAGACACATTATATAATTGTTTTTTTTTTTTATCCAAAACTTTAACAAAGAAAATACAATTGTTTGAAAAGGACTTTTATTTAAAATATGTTTACGGTGTAGACCTTCATCAATATGAAATTAGTATTGTTTGCTTGTTTATTTGTTTGATTTGTTTATGTTGGCAATTTTTGAAAATGCTTTCGATCATCATTTAAATGCAGGTACATTTAACAAATTTAAATCCTTTTGGAACAGTTATTTTAGGATTATTTATAAAATATTATAGTATTTATTGATATTTTTAATTTTGAATCTTTTAAATTTTCATTTTACATTTTTTTGTTTGTTTTAGTAAGTTTTGTTTTTTAGTTTTGTTAGGTACTTTAAAAAAAATTATACGTTTTTTTATATATATATTTACGTATAGCTTTAATTACTGTTTAAGTTTTAGTGATCTGAATAATTAAAATTATTTCCGTATTTAATACACACACACATACACACACACACACACACACACTGATTCTGAAAAATTCTATAGATTTTTTTCGTAACGTAACCTGTTTGTGTCTGTCTGTCTCAGGTCTTGCTATAGGAGACGTGCCAAATAACCAGCCGATAGGAATCGTGATGACGGTTTTGGGGGTGGTGGTGCTGGATTTCTGTGCGGATGCGACGGAGGGTCCCATACGAGCGTATCTGCTGGATGTGGCCGACACTGAGGAACAGGACATGGCCCTCAACATCCACGCCTTCTCTGCAGGTGCAGCCTTGTTTCAGTCATACATCACAACATGAAAAGCTTGAAGAACTGATTGGCATGAGTCATAAGCCACATTCACACTGCTGATAAATGCAGTTGGCACTCTATTTTGTGTTTAATCTCATTTTGCAGTCATTTATGTGACTGTCAGCTACAGTCTATGACTCAATTCAGGCCAAAAATTATTATTTTTTTACTGTACATCTATACGTTTTTAAATCAAGATATATTTACTTGAGATGCAAAGTGACTTTTTTCTAATTTTTCTTAGCCCTTAGCCCATTTTCTTGTTTTAGTCGTAAACTCACGTAATTTTGATAGATTTCAAGTCATTTATTTCCAAGGCAAATGTACAGTATATTTACCTTAGAATGTTTAGATATTTATGCTGGAAAATAGGAAACAAAATACTAGAGAAGAAATCATTTCTGCAGACTATTTTGATGTACAAATATCTAACATTCTTAAATCAATATACATCTACTTGACAAGCCAATATGCTTTTTTAAAAATGCTTTTCTGAAATTAAAATTAAGTAAGTTTATGCTTAATTCAGATAATAAGCTTAATTTAAAGGGAAAAGTTTATTTTTCTTACCTCATTGACAGATTTTGCTCTTGTTTTATACTTTAAGATTTCCTATATAGTATTTTTTTCCCTATTTTCCAGAATAAATATATATTTTTGCAGTGTAATTTGTAGTACAAATATCTAAATAATCTTAAATCAATATACATTTCCTTAAAGCAAAATTACTTTTGCTGTTATTTATTTTTATTTTATTATTTATTATTAAGTTTATGCTTAAAACTAGACAAAAAATGTCATGGGGTATTAAATATTTTTGTACTTACTCATTGACAGATATTTTTCTTGTTTCAAGCTAAATAATTTTCCGAATAAAAATATACAATTATTAAATCATTTTTATAAAAATAAAAATCATTTTTATCAGTGACATAAAATATTATAGTATAGTAATTTTCCTTCACAAGTAAATGCATCTTAAATTTAAAATTCTATAATATTTGTATAATTTTTTTTATAATGGATTAATAGAAAATAAGACAAAAACACTAAATAAGAAAATAATTTTTTACACATTGCCTTTAAAATCGCTTGTCAAAAAGCCAAAAGCTTTATTATTGTATAGATGTCCATACAGAATGAGTGCTAAACTGTGTATGTTGTGTTTAAGGGCTCGGAGGGGCGGTTGGTTACGCCCTCGGTGGTCTTGACTGGACGCACACATTCTTGGGTCGAACCTTCAAGTCTCAAGAGCAAATTCTGTTCCTGTTCGCCGCGGTTCTGTTCACTGTTTCCGTGGCTCTGCACCTGTTCAGCATCGAGGAGCAGCAGTTCAGCCCTCAACAGGACCGTCTGGATGAAGAGGCAGAAACCGAATCCAGTGTTAAAATCGCAGCATACTTTAAGCCTATATAGTATTTTTTTCCCTATTTTCCAGAATAAATATATATTTTTGCAGTGTAATTTGTAGTACAAATATCTAAATAATCTTAAATCAATATACATTTCCTTAAAGCAAAATTACTTTTTCTGTTATTTATTTGTTTTTTATTTAAGTTTATGCTTAAAACTAGACAAAAAATGTCATGGGGTATTAAATATTTTTGTACTTACTCATTGACAGATATTTTTCTTGTTTCAAGCTAAATAATTTTCCGAATAAAAATATACAATTATTAAATCATTTTTATAAAAATAAAAATCATTTTTATCAGTGACATAAAATATTATAGTATAGTAATTTTCCTTCACAAGTAAATGCATCTTAAATTTAAAATTCTATAATATTTGTATAATTTTTTTTATAATGGATTAATAGAAAATAAGACAAAAACACTAAATAAGAAAATAATTTTTTACACATTGCCTTTAAAATCGCTTGTCAAAAAGCCAAAAGCTTTATTATTGTATAGATGTCCATACAGAATGAGTGCTAAACTGTGTATGTTGTGTTTAAGGGCTCGGAGGGGCGGTTGGTTACGCCCTCGGTGGTCTTGACTGGACGCACACATTCTTGGGTCGAACCTTCAAGTCTCAAGAGCAAATTCTGTTCCTGTTCGCCGCGGTTCTGTTCACTGTTTCCGTGGCTCTGCACCTGTTCAGCATCGAGGAGCAGCAGTTCAGCCCTCAACAGGACCGTCTGGATGAAGAGGCAGAAACCGAATCCAGTGTTAAAATCGCAGCACACCAACCCCAGCTCGAAATGATCCATGAAGACGAGTCCTACGAGCATTACGACCTCTACGCGGACCGGCGATCAGAGCGAGAGCTGGACATGGACTTTTTAGACGTGGACATCGTTCGAAGTAAAAGCGACTCCGTTTTGGCGATGGCCGACGCTACGCTGGACCACCACGACATGCTGTTTCTTCGTGAAATCGAGCCGTCTATCTTCCAAGATCGCATTTCTTCCTATCACGGGTCGCTGCCGCGGCGCAGCAGCAGTGTAGAGAGTCAAGAGTTCCTACGCGGAAAATTCAGCCGACTGTCTGTGTTTCTGCAGCAGGCCGAACGTGACGGAGAAGAAGCTCTGCTTAACAGTCAGCTCAACCAATCCAAAGCACCCAACGGACATACGACGAACCTCAACGGCCACGGGCCGCCCGGTATCAATCCCTCCTGCACCAACGCATCCATGCACCGCAGACACCACACCTTCTACCGACAGTCGTCATGCACCTTCTCCTACTACGGCCGGGTCGGATCCCACCTCTACCGTTACCGGCGCGCCAACGCCGCGTTCCTCATCAAACCGTCCTGCAGCATGAACGACATCAACGAGATGGAGAAGCGGCAGAAACAGAACCTTGGCATTGCTAGTTCCATGCTCTACTATTTGAGCTACGAAAATATAGGAAAGCGTTCTGTAGTTCAAACAGTAGAGCACGGTGCTAATAGCAATGCCAAGGCTATGGGTTCGATTCTCAGAGAATGCATGAACTGATCCATTGTACAACTTGAATGAAATTTAAGTCGCTTTAGATAAAAGTGTCTGCCGAATGCATACAATGCGAGCGAAGTTACTTGGGAATCGAACCTACGGCGTTGCTAGTGCCATGCTCTACTGTTTGAGCTATTCCAAATATACAGTAGGAAAGCATTCCTGTAGCTCAAACAGTAGAGCATGGTGTTAATCGCAATGCCAAGGTTGTGGGTTTGATTCCCAGGGAATACATAAACTGATCAAATGTACAAATTGAATGAAATGCATAAGTGTCTGCCAAATGCATACATGTAAATGTAGGATAAGTTTAAGGAATAGCTCACCCCAAATTATGATTTTATTGTCATGTACTCACCCACAAGAGCGTCCCAGCGGTGAGTGAAGCATTGCTTCTTTTTTTTTTTGCATTCCAAGCAACTAACACTGCATTGAAGGTTTGATTAGTTCATGCATTTCCTGGGAATCGAACCCAAAACCTTGGTGTTGCTAGTGTCATGCTCTACTATTTGAGCTACAGGAAGTTTAATAAGAAATTTTTATAGGGGCTTTCCTGTAGCTCAAACAGCAGGATGGCAATTGCAGTGCCAAGGTTGTGGGTTCGATTCCCTCGGGGATTCAAGAACTGATCAAATGTACAACTTTAAATGCAATTGAAGCTACTTCAGATAAAAGCATCTGTCAAATGCATGCATGTCAATGTAGGATAAGTTCAAGGAACCGTTCTTCATAAATTATGATTTTATTGTCACCCTTAACTGCAAACCCACGACTTTCTTTATATCAAGAAACACAAAAGATGTTAGGCAGAATTTTTGCTTCAAAAAAGCATTGTGATAACTTCATAACACTAGTACATACAAATTAGATCTGTGTGAGGAAAAAGATACAAATTTGAGCTGTCATTCACTCAAAATCTTCTCAGAAATCTCTTGTTCAGTTAAAAACATTAACATTTGCATTTATGCTTTTATCCTAAGCAACGTACGACAGAAGAACAAAAGAAATTAGTCTAAGAGCCAACAATATTCATAATATACAATGCTAGGTTTATCAGACAAACAATAATCTATTTATGTTTTTAAATAAAGGCTGATTTTTAATTAAAAGAAAGTCTGATAAATACATCTTTAAAATGTAAAATTAAAATAAATAATGGTAAAATAAAAATTTATTAAAATAAGACACTTACTTAAAAAATGAAATATTGTACTTGTTTACATGTATGTCATGTAACTAGTAAGCAACATTAGAGAACCATGAACATTAATGTGTTGTTAAATTTTTGAAATATTAAATTAAAATCTTAGGGGGTACTTTTATATACATTTTTAGTTATCAATATTTATATATTTTGGGAATCCCTGGTTTAGCCTTTAACCAAACTTTAACAAACTTATCCTACATTTTCATAGGAAATATTAAATATTTGTGTAATAAGTTGCCCCAAAGATAAAAAATAAAACATGAGAGTATAGTGCTTAAAATGTACAAAAAAATTATATTTATGACTTTTGCACTATATATATATATATATATATATATATATCAATAAAAATGTCATATTAAAATAATTTTAAAATGAAAATAAAACACTTAAATTATGAATTACTCAAATATTACCTTAAAAATCCTTCAAGTAAATAGTTTACGTCAAAGGAGTTCATCTGACAGAGAAGTTTGGGAATCCCTGGTTTAGCCAATCAGAAAACTGGGTATTAGAAATCTTTTTTCAAATAATTGTCTTATTTGTGATTGCTGGCAGTAAGTTTGCTGACATGTTTTTGAAGATACAACATGGTTACATTTAGCAAATGACTAAAATCCATTAAATTTCAGTCTGATAACAAAATGTTTTGGGGAGCTCTTGCTTTACTGCCATCCAGTTTTAACACTAAATCTTGATATCTGTCCCTGTAGGCCCCGCTGAACTCCACCACCCTTCATAACTACCACAGAGGGGTTCAGATGGGCTGCTGGGGGCTGGTGATTTACGCCACCACCGCCGCCATCTGTTCAGGTACGTATCCTGAATCTCGAGATGCGACCGTGTGATCTGTTCAAGTGTGATTCTTCATCTGTATGTCTTTTGTGAATGTAGCTGTACTGCAGAAGTACCTGGATAACTTTGACCTCAGCATAAAGGTCATCTACATCCTAGGCACTCTGGGCTTCGCCATCGGTACGGCTGTCATGGCGATCTTCCCCAATGTCTACGTCTCCATGGTGATGATCAGCAGCATGGGTATCATCTCCATGAGCATCTCATACTGTCCGTACGCTCTGCTGGGCCAGTATCATGATAATAAAGAGGTCAGAGCTCTTCATTCATCTCTGTGAGACTGTAATCCTGCCGTATTAAAGTTAATCCCAGCACTAGTCCTAATCTTTGTCCTGACCGACTCTCAGAACTCAGGGTTGAGGGTGACATTTTAATAAGTAACAGGCATTACATGTCATCAAATTACTTTCTGGGTGTAAAGAACAGTGTAAGTAGCTTACTTGACTATGTTGTTTAGTATCATGACAACAATTGTTTTTTTTGTTTTTTTAAATGTAGCTTTACTAGTAATCAGTAGTAGTATAGAATGGAAAAAAAACGCATTTATTCAGCCAGAAATTTAAACTGCAATCACTATACATATATATATAAAAATAAGTCTGTGTCCTGTAATCATAAACCATTATGATCATAAATCATAAATAATCATAAAAAAATATGAATATTCTTTGCTCACAAGGTCTAGGAATTGTCCATTTAAATATGTATAAATTAAAACAGTACAACAAATTCAACAGTGATGCATACCTTTAATTGTACTTTACAGACTATATCAAATATAATATTAGTTACAGTAGATATATTTTAAATATCTAAATATTCCCCCCCAAACAATGTTTGGTTTTATATTTTTTTAAAAAGTAGTGTTTAATTGTTAGGAAAATGTCTTTCTGATTAATTTTAGCGAATTGGTTTCATAGTGTAATACATTTTTTATACTGCTCGTCTCGAAATAAACAGCCTTTTTAGAGCAACTCATGCAACGCACTGTTTTCAATAACAGTGAAAATGTTGCAGTTTCCTCACGCGTTGTTATTTATATACGGTTGCCACAGTACTCATTGTGGTATTGTTTTATTGTTAATACTCTTGATAGGTCTTAAACAGATTTCTGGACTGAGATCTCATAGGATAGAGAGCAGAATTATTGGACACTGATATGCGACCGATGTGTTCTTGCTGTTTGCAGTACGTCCAGCACAGCCCCGGCAACTCCAAGCGAGGTTTCGGCATCGACTGCGCCATCCTGTCGTGTCAGGTGTACATCTCTCAGATCCTGGTGGCGTCGGCGCTGGGCGCAGTGGTGGACGCGGTGGGCAGCGTGCGTGTCATTCCCATGGTGGCCTCCGGTGGCTCCTTCCTGGGCTTCCTGTCCGCCTGCTTCCTCGTCATCTACCCGGGCTCCGGCGGAGAGGCTGAGCAGACGCGGGCGCTGACATCCCCTAATAACAACGGCGTGACCGAGAAGCCCAGCTTCCTCAAGCTCACGCACAAAGGCGCCGCCACCACAACCTGCAAAGTGGAGTGCGAATCCACGCTGTGAAAGCGATCAGATGACGGCGAACATCTAATGCCGAGTTCACACTGCACCATTTGAGCCCCGACTTTCACTCGCCGACAGGTTTTGCGAAATCGCCAACGAATGCCCGAAATCGTAGGCAAATCGGTGCTCGTTCATGTGAGTGACAATTATCAAAGATGCAATCAGAGAATCGCCGACGCCCGTGAAATATTTAACATGCTACACTAGGGCTGCACGATTAATCGAATGCGATAGTCATGCGCATCTCGTCAGTAAAGCCGGTTCTGTGATTAGTAGTAAATCTCCATCACCTGCTTTCAGATGGAGCAGCATTTACTTCACAGAGCCGTAGTTCACTGACAAGCTACGCAAAACCGCGTTCTTTACCGCAGACGATTTAATCGCGTGATTATGAATTCAAAGTTATCGTTCACGATAATGAAAGCTGTTTGCGTAGCTTCTCAGTGAACTATTGCTTTGTGTAGTAAATGCTGCTCCATCTGAAAGCATGTGAAAATACCACATTTAATAACACGTTTTTACTCCAAACTCACTTCATAACGTCAGTCGAGTGTTTGAAATAAATCCTTCTGTGAGATGATGTGGCTTCTTACACAGAATAAGGCACGCAACATATTTCATAGTATTCTAAGCAGTGATAAAGGCATTGTCGATTAGCATTGCATTATTATATACTTTATTATAAT
>NW_015645553.1:617262-620200 GCF_001515625.1 Sinocyclocheilus rhinocerous
CTGTGTTTATTAGTCACGTTGAATCAATGAAAGCAGGTAAATCTTCTGTTTATTCAGCTACCGCTATAGGGATTTCCTGGATTTCTTCTGCGGGCGTATTTGGAGTTTCTGCGCAAGAGCGCCCTCTGGCCTTTGGATGGAGATTTATTACTGATCACAGAACCGTGCTTCACTGATAAGATGCGCATGACAGTCGCAGCTTTTGCCTTATTGCGATTTCATTTCGATTTATCGTGCAGCCCTATGCACTCTTAAAAATAAAGGTGCTTAAAAGGTTCTTCACAGCGATGCCATTAGAAGAACCATTTTTGGTTCCACAAAGAACCATTCAGTCAAAGGTTCTTTAAAGAACCATCTCTTTCTTACCTTTTTATAATCTGAAGAACCTTCTTTCGCCACAAAGAAGCTTTTGTGATACAGAACGGTTCTTCAGATGTTAAAGGTTCTTTATGGAACCATTTAGACAAAAAAGGTTCTTCTATGGCATCGTGAAGCACCTTTATTTTTAAGAGTGTAAATATCTAGATCTGTCGGCGATCTGTAAAAATCCTGCTGTGTGAAATGAGTTCTGACTGAAAACTACATCGCCGATGACCTACAGCCAATGAGAGAGCAAGATACAGGGCAGGGAGGAGTTATATAAAACATAGTTTGCGGACCAGACAGAGTTGTCGGTGATTCTTTCTATTGTAAAGTCATGCAGTTTGTAACCTCCTGTCGCCGATCCATCGTGCGATGTGAACACAGCAGGAACTTAATGCTACCACAGATAGTCATGCAATGTGAAAAAAACAGCGATTTGACAACTTTGAAAATCATGCAGTGTGAACTCGGCATAACATTCCCCACGCGTTTCTACACACACTGAACCGACTGGGTGGACGGAAGGCACAGTTGTCTTGTTTTTGTTGGTTTGTCTGTGTTTGGCCTGGTGTTGCGGGTCTCAGGGCTGCATCTCAGGGCCACCAGGGGCGACTCTGGGCTGAACGCTTCAGGGGAGAGAGAGAGAAGAGAGAGAGGGGCTGCACTTGATCTCTCTCGCTCTCAACCACATGCACTTGCCTTGCACACTTCCATTTGAAGCTCATCCTAAACAAATCTAATTTAGAGAATCTTTAATATAAGTTAATGGCTCAAAAACTTTATCTTTTCCTATTTTTTTTTTTTAACAGAGGACATTATGATGACCAAAAGTTGCCCAGTGCAATAATAACAGCTGTTTCATTATGAAGGCTTTATTTTAGTCGTGTTATGCAGGTGAAAGGGTGAATCTCACGAATAAATGTCATATTTCATATCTCACAGAAAATATAAGAAATTCTATTTGCATTTGCAGAAAATGATGGATTTTTTTGGAACTGAATTTCGATATTATTTTCATGACAATCGTTGCTATGAAAATTTTATTCATATTAGATACAAAATCCATATTTCTCAAGTGATTTTTTTCATTTAAATATTTTATTTTAAAAAAAATGAAACATTTAATAAAAATGTAAATATATTTAATCAGCTAGAAAGTGAAACTGCAATGCTTATAAATAAAGTCTAGTCATAGGAACTGCATAGGTCAGATGATCTAGGAATTTTTTATTTAAATTAGCATAAATTAAAAGCAGTAAAACAATACTACCATTATAGAATACAATCACATTGTACTTTACAAACTGTATAAAATATATTATTATGTAGATATTTTGTAATATGTATACATTTAAAAAATCTCTTTTATTGCATTACAGTTGTGAATACATTTTTAATTGTCATGAAAATAATGACAATTATTGTCATTAAATGCCCCAAAAAAGAAATGGTTCCTTCATTTTCTTCATGAACATTTTAATTTATTATTTCTTTAATTAAAAAAAAACAAAAAAACTATTTAGGTGAAAAATGACAAATTACATTTGACACAAGAAAAATGCGAAATTCTCTTTGCATTTGCAGAAAATGAAGGATATTAGAAGAAAAGCTTATTAGTCACAGTTATTTCTGGTGAATATAAACATTTTTACATTGAAATATTTCATTTAAAAAATCATTTTTTTTACATAAAATGTTTAAATATTTAAATATATATTCAATCAGCTATAAATTGAAATTGCAGTGTGTGTGTGTGTATGTGTATAATCTTTGCAAATGAGTCTTTACAAATTATATCAAATAGCCTATGTTATTAGTTAGATATGTATATATTTTAATAAGCTTTTTTGCATTACAGTTGTGGATAAATGTTTAATTGTCATGCAAATAATGCCCAAAATTTTTCTTCACGCAAAGCATAATTCCTCAAGTCTTTCTATTGATTATGAGGTAATAAATGACAGACGTTTCCTGAGCATCTTCATGAGATTCACCCGGGAGAGCGTGACTTTGGTCATTAGCGCGTCAGTGCCTCTTTTCACTGACGTACTGAAGTGCTTTAATATGTTGGTGCGAGAGGCGAGTCTCCCTCATAGTTTTCCACGTTTCCCTTCGTTCACATGTTTCCTAAGACGGCCCACGCAAGGGCGAAAGCAATGCTGAGAGCGAGTAATAATCTCAATGCTGCATCAGAGTGTTCCCGCAGATACCAAACCTTTCTAGACTTCCAAGTTGCAATGGTGATTTTCTTCAGCTCAGGTCCACGGCACTTTCTGGCAGAACCTTCGAGTTTTTCTCCCTCTGAACGAGGAGGATTGGGTTCTTGACACTCGCACTAGCGGTCTGTTTACATTAGCACCTGGTTGCTGCGTGTTTTTGGTGGAGAGAGATGTGCTCTCGTCTGCCTGAACGGACTCATCTCCGCCATCTTGGCTCAAACGGGGCCCTTTTTTCTGGGTCTCAGCTGCACTCAACGGTTTTTCTGACACTGAGGATGATTGTGCCGGACTGTGATTGATTGATTGAGTTTTAGTTTTCACTCCATCTGATCTTAAGTGGATTTTTGAGACATTGT
>NW_015645553.1:620227-621927 GCF_001515625.1 Sinocyclocheilus rhinocerous
TTGAAGTTAAAACCAAACTTGAATGAGAAAACCATCAAGTTTCAGACAAATCAAACAGCGTTGCAATAGCTGCACCTGCCTCGGTCAGTGTTGGCATTACAATCACAACACACACGAGACTTTTCATTTGAATACTTGAAGTGCAATCTTGGTTGTGTTTGGATATTTCGGGATCCGTTTGCTGACCTCGAAGCAAAGACTGAGGAATGTGGGACTCTCAGAGAGCGTTTTGAATCCGTCAGGGGAAGAAGTTTCCAGTATTGAATGTAACTTACTTTGTTTTATTTTTAGAGCAAGAAGATTCAACGTTGCACCGAACTTGCACATACAGAGTTTTAAAAGAAAAATGAATCACCATCTTGCAATAGAAAAGCCTAAACTGTAGTTATTTATTTTTTGAATGCGTTATCCTTAAATATTTAGAGAATTATAAGTACAGAGAAAGATATATTTACAGCTTGTGCAGATGAGTGAGTGAGATGGGATGTGTGTGTGTGTGTGTGTGTATGTGTGTGTGTGTGTGTGTATGTGTATGTGTGTGCGTGCGCGCGTGCGTGCGTGCGAGAGAGAGAGACATGTATGTAAGCATGTCTGTTTTTGCATGATCATATATAAGCACCATGTGCATGTTTGTGCATGGAAGAGCGTGTGTGTGTGTGTGTGGGTGTTACATCTCACTCTTTTATAGGATGAATCTCACAGGAACATGTCCAGGTCACACTTCACCCTATAATTGGGAAAAAAAAACGGAATTATATTTGGAATAAATATAAGCCAATTACATTTTTTTGATATATTGTATTTGCATTTATTTTTATTTTATTTTTTTTACAGTTGTAAAGAAATATTTAATTGTCATGAAAATAATGCTGAAAAAAAGAAATACATTTTCTTCATGCAAAATATAATTTCTTAGTTTTTCTTTAGAATTTGTGGTGAAAATGACATGTCATTTCATATCTTAAGAAAAAAATCAATAAATAATAAAAAACAATAAATGCGTTTTTATATTATTTTCATGATAATCCATTACTGTAAAGTGGAAAAAAATCTTATTCTAATTACAGAAATCTTAGTCAGAGATATTTCTGAAGTGGATAAAATAATGTAAATGTTAAAATATATTAAAATATTCTATTAAATAATAAAAATGTAAATGTAATTTTTTTTCTTCTTTTTTTGACAAATGTGTTTACTATTTATTTAATGCGAAAAATAATTCCTCATTTCTTTCTTTTGATTTTGGGGTGAAATATTTGTGGTCTTGACAGGTTTGATGAGATTCACTTTATAACCGTCTTTAGTTTACAATTCACATTTCACTTTAGCAGAAGGTCATAGAGCAAACAAAGAAATACTGAAAAGCACGCAGTCGTCTTTTCCGTTGTCGTTGAAGCGACGTCTTCATGGGGCGTGTTGACACTGAGCTCAAACATGGCTCGTTTTCCTGTATGGAAAGCAGATGGATGTTATCTCAGCACGTAATGTATGACGGGAGATCTATCTATCTATCTATCTGTATGACGAAATCAATCAATCAATCAATCAATCTATCTATCAGTGTAACGATATCTATCTATCTATCTATCTATTGTTCTATCACTCTATTGTTCTATTGTTCTATCTATCGTTCTATCTATCGTTCTCTCATTCTATCTATCTATCTATCTATCTATCTATCTGATGAAATCAATCAATCA
>NW_015645553.1:622257-624900 GCF_001515625.1 Sinocyclocheilus rhinocerous
ATATCTATCTATCTATCCATCCATCCATCGTTCTATCTATCATTCTATCGTTCCATCTATCTATCGTTCTATCGTTCCATCTATCTATCGTTCTGTCTATCATTCTATCAGTATCTATCTATCTATCTATCTATCGTTCTATCTATCTTTCTATCTATCTATCCATCCATCCATCCATCGTTCTATCTATCATTCTATCTATCGTTCTCTCGTTCCATCTATCGTTCCATCTATCTATCGTTCTATCGTTCTATCAGTATAACGATTATCTATCTATCTATCTATCTATCCTTCACTTGTTCCTTTCCTATGGTGTGATATTATTTAAAAAAAAATCTATAAAAATCTACCTCTGCTCTAAACTATAGGGCGCCCTTTTACATAAGGCCTACTTTAAGGTTACAATTAACAACAGAGCCCAAACTTAAATTTAATTACTATTTATTTTTATTAACTATAATAATCAACACTCTAATTAAACCATTTTTATGCAAACATGTAAATTGCACTCAATGCAGTTTTTAAATTAACTTCTAAATTATACAATTTCTATTTGTTGTTGAAATATAATCATTTACACAGTGGCTGTCATAACTTGTTTCCCAAAAGATTTTTTTTAAAATATAGTCTACATTAAATAAATAAGACATCACTAACAGGTAAAGTAAAATATAATGAGTATATAGTGTAATATTTCGCTCTCTAGACTTCATTTCTCTGGTGAACTGACGAGCTGTGGACACTGATGACTTGCTTGATGCTACGTGACATTATTGTTCAAGCCATTTTAATCACATCTTTCCACGAGTGAAACACTGATTGTGCGATTACATGAGGCATGATATGAAGAGTTTGGTTCCAAAACGCTATAAATCCATTTTGATTAATTTGAGTAAAAATGTGTTTTCTTTACCAAGAAAGTGGCCAGATGAAAACCGTTTCAAACTTTCACATAGCATCTTTAGGTTATAATATATATGAAAAATTTCCAAAAATATTGTTCAAATAGATGTTAAAATGTGTTTATATATTATATATTTATAAGTATATATTTCAATAAGTTTACTTGTAACTTTTTTGGGCAATTATTAAATATATTTTCATTGTAAATATATTTATGCTGTTCAGAATATATTTTAAAATAGACATTTAGCGTTCAATCAAATGTATTTTAAGATTGGAAATATATATTTTTGCACCTTTTCCCCCATTTTCTGTTATATTTCAAATTGTCCAATATGTTTTGTCATTTGAAGGTTTAAACAATGTCAAATGTTAAAAATGTATTTTCTTAAGTGCTGCTGTTCACAACATACAGTATATACATAAATTTATGTAGAATATATATTAAATATATATTTACATAAATATACATTATACATTCACCCAGCAACAGCCATAATGCTGTAAAAACACCACTCACATTTTCTCTAGTTGACCAGAAACACTAAATATAGTGCTAATATTAATGCTCTTCTATGATAAATCGCTTGTGTTTTTCCTCATTTGTATGTCACGCTGGATAAAAATGTCTGTTGAATTATTAAATGTGTAACTTCATCATACGACATATGAAATATAATCATCACGTCCCTGTCCACACAAGTCAAACAAATGCGATGATGAGTGCGATACCGCGGGGCACAATCAAACACGAGCGACAGATAAAGCAGAGGCTTCCCTCGCTGTCACGAGATCATAAACATCCCAAACCAGCATGTTTGCTCTCGGCTGCTTTCCACAAGTCTCCCTCGTCTCATTTAACGCTATTATTCTTCACATTTGTGTCTTATGTTTAATACATTTGAGGTTTGAGTAATTAAATGCTCACAGAAAGGCCTGTTGAAGGAGATGTGGCAGGGGATCACCTTTCTGCCAGAACAGAATAGAAATACTCATTTCATTGGAAAGCAGAAGCCACATTCATCCTCGTGCCCCATGAAGTCTGAATTTTGTATATGTTTTATGAATGTGAAAACTGGGGAAGGACGTCAGCGACTGTAATGAAGCACACATGAACATTTCCATATGCAGTTCTGATCTCTGCGCTCGTGCTCTGCTCTCATTCACAGCTGTGATGTTCTGGAGAATGAAATACTGTCTTGTTTGTCGTTTAATATGGAGAGAAAACTATGAGAAACATTGCATCTCTTTTCATTTTCTCTATGCAATTTTAAGACATTGATCTGTTTGTTTGATTGCTCACATGATTGAGCCGGGGTTATTATAGTTACCTAAAACTAAAAACCATAAAAAAAAAAAAAATTTTGTTTCTCAAAATAAACATTAAACAAAATAAATTATAATAAATTAAAAAAAACATATTTTATGTCAGTTACTTGCCAAAGCAACATTTCTTATTTTCAATTACTTTAAATTCATTTTCTAAAATAACTAAAACTGTAACTGAAATAAAAAGAAAATGTAAAACAAAAAGTGACAAAACAAACAACAAAATTATTAAAATGTTAAATAAAATGAAAATGAAAACAGAAACAGAAAATACACAAAATAAAAACTAATTCAAATATATTTTAAAATACACACAAAAATGGCCAAAAACTGATTAAAATTAAAAATATATTTAAATGTATTATATATTTATTAATTTATAAATATATATTTGATAAGTTTACTTTACAA
>NW_015645554.1:0-10019 GCF_001515625.1 Sinocyclocheilus rhinocerous
AATATTATATAATATTATATATTTAAATGCTAAAAGCCAAAACCGTGAAAATGGACGTCATATTTTTTTTTTACATTTTGTTCCCCACAAGTATTGTTTTTATTTAAAAATTATTATTATTATTTACATTTATTTGTCTTAGGTTTTTAACATAATTAAATAAGCATGTTTAAATTATAATATTGCTTATTTTTATTTAAATGTTAAAAACCTTCAAACATGTAATCTGACATATTTTTTATTCTGTCCCCCAACAGCTATTGTTCTTTTATATCTATATTAATATGTAAATATTTACAATTATTTGTATATATGTTTTTTTTTTTTTTACATATAAGTAGATAAAATAAAACCTGTTTAAATGCTAAAAAATAAAACTGTTTTATTTTGTCTCCACTATTGTTTTTTTTTTTAAAACGATTTGTCTTTGGTTTTTAACACAAATAAAACATGTTCAAATTATATTTGTTGGTGGATGAGGAGACCCCCCTCACAATGTAAAGCACTTTGAGTGCCTAGAAAAGCACTATATAAATGTAATGAGTTATTATTCATTATTATTATATTATTTATTTATGTTTTATGTTTAAAAAAAAACTAAAAACATGCAAACTGACATCATTCCCCTCCCCCTCCCACAACAACTGTTGTTTTTTTATATTTATATTAATATTAAAATGTTTACAATTATTTGTCTTTGGTTTTTTAGCATTTCAGTAAAATAAAACCTGTTTAAACAGTATTATTTGTTAGTTTGTTTAAATGCTAAAAAACTAATATCGTGTAAATTGACATTTGCAATATTTAAAATATTAAATTTTTTAAATAAATATTTAAAATATTATATTATTATATTAAGCATTTAAAATATTTTAAGAATTGTTTGTAGCATTTAAATAAAACATGTTTAACTAACATTATTTTTAATGCTAAAAATCTTAAAACAAAATTGATATCACATATGTGTTTGATTGTGTTCAGATGGTCTCTATGTCTAAATATTAAATGTCACAGATGAATATTTACTGAGTAATGCACTACTTTTGTAAAAAGGGGTCAAAATGGCAATTTTCACCTGAGATTCAGAGCCAAATTACAGGAGGTTAAAAATTTGATTCATTGATTCACGCGGCTGATGTCACGCATCTGAACAGCAGCGATTCCAAGCGACGGATCTCTGCGAGATAATGCACTCGTGTTTGTGGCTGTTGTTTTCTTCCCTGAGATCAAAACGTTCAGAATAACACATTTGTTGTTTCTCGGTCGATATCAAGTTGTCTGATAAGTTAATATTTCAATAATTTAACAACACATTCACAGTTCCCTGAAATCAGTTACTGGTCATATAACACGCAGGTCAACAGTTAATCTTTTTAGTTTTCAGTTTGATTGCTTTTATTTTAAGATGATTTTAATTTGATGTTTTTTTTATCATTTTTTATTTAATTTTTAGTAAGTGTTTTGTTGTGATTTGTGGCTATTTTACAATTATTTTAATTTGACTTTTTTATTATTTAATTTTTAGTAAGCTATGTAATTTGATTGTTTTTATTTTTAAATTATTTTAATTTTACAATTTTTTATTTGACTCTTTATAGTTGAATACATATTTTTGTTTTGATTTGTTTTTAATTTTTTAGTCGCATTTTTATGATAAAATTATTATTATTATTATTATTTTTTTAATATTTTTATAATTTAATTAGCTTTGACTAAGTGTTTTACTTAGTTTTGTTTTGATGTTTTTATTTGACTTTTTATGATTTCATACATTTTTAGGAAGTGTTTTATTTTCATTGTTTTTGTTTTGAAATTATTTTAAAAAATTAATAAATGTAATGCATTTTAGCACGTTTTTATTTTAGCAAAATGTATTTTTATAAAATTTTTTTTAGTTAATACATTGTTTTATTTTGTTTTTATTTACTTTTTTATTTTAATTCGAAATGTTTATAATTTCGCACATTTTAATTAAGTGTTCATTTTGATTGTTATTGTTTACATTTTTTTTATTTAATTTGACATTCTTATAATTATTAGCTTTTTTTATCAACTCATAAACACTAGTTTGAGAAAGTCTGCTTTAAATTTGCCATTTATAGGTAGATTTTTCTTGACACTTTCAGAACATTGATCAGTTTGTTTGATCGGCCCGAACATGTCGACTTCTGACTCCACCAATGGAGTGAGTTTGGGGGCGGGACTATCTGTTTGACTGACCAGTGGCAGGCAGAGGAAGTGTTGAGGAAACCTGTGTGAAAACAGTCATTATTGCGGTTGTTGTTGGTGGCGTTAGCGGCACATGCTGAGGTTTATTCTTGCGTCTGATGCCGACGACGTTTGCTTCTGTTTCCCGCAGTTATCCGGAGAACGGCGTGGTGGAGATGAGCGCGGGTGACGTTCGTCCGAGGGCCAGGACTCTGCTGTGCTTCGACCAGCTGCAGGTGGGTGACCTGGTGATGGTTAACTATAACCTGGAGAATCCCGAGGAGCGAGGCTTCTGGTACGACGCCGAGATCTCGACCCTCAACGCCGTCTCACGCACCAACAAAGAGATCCGCGTCAAGATTCTGCTGGGGTAAAAGTTCACTTAACTTGAGGAAATATATTGCTATTGTAAAATGCACATTTACATTGTACTTCTCAAAGTAGTGGTAGAAATCATAATAATAATAATACAATTTATTAAATCAAGATTTTTATGAATATCACACAATTAAGAGATTTTTTTTTTCATCTATATTTTAATTTATACAGTAAACCTGTTTTGAAGCAAGTTGTTTTGACAAAAAAATTAAAATGCAATATTTTGTTTGAATGGATTATTGTATTTTTTATTTAAGCATCAATCGTTTCATTTAAATATTAATCTATCAATATTAAATAAATTGTTTACATAGTAGTTTGTAAATTAATTACCACCATTTTTGATGATAAAACGCAGAATTCCAAAAAAGCATTTTTATAATTTAGTACATCTTTAGTAAGTGTTTTATTTTTATTTACATTTTTTGTGATGCTTTGACATTTTTATAAATACATTTTTAGTATTTCATTTTGATATTACAATTTATTTATTTTAATTTGACATTTTTGTGAAAAATAAAAAATGGAAATAGAGAAAACAGAAAAAACTGAACAGATCTCCGAGGGTCCTATGATTCATCAGTCATTCGTCAGTGATTCTGGTTCATTTGGTTGTGTGATCACAGGCGTGTATGACATCACTGTAAGCTGGTGCTGTGATTGGTTGTTTCAGAGGTCTGGGTGATGTGATTGGTGACTGTAAACTGCAGTTTTTGGATGAGATTTACAGGATAGAGAAACCTGGAGCACCGGCTCTGTCTGCAGCAGACGGCCCCTTCAAACGTGAGCACACACAGACACTTACTCACCATGTACTGCTTGACCCCGCCGCTGACCTCCATCCCCGAGGACGAGGACTGGTGAGGCGCGCTTTACACTGCACTCAGGGATGCACCCAATGTTCGGCGACCCTAATTATTCGGCCGAATATAGCAAAAAAGCTCTGAATAAGTGAATAGACCGAATAAATTGTACTGAATAATGACGAGACGCGTTACTCATCAGATGCTCAGTCACATTTTTATGAATTTTTACAAGGCATGTGACAATGCAATACGTGCGACAAACATCTTCCCAAATTCTTAGTGAGAATCATTTATAAACCTGCTGTTGTCAACAAAAAGAAGCACTGAGGTCTTCCTGCGGGTTTCTGCCAAAATAAAAGCTGAGAAAAAGCAAGAACTCCTTCAACATTCATAAATGACAGTATTGTAATTTTACTGTTGTTCTGTGAAATAAAATAAAAAAGTAAGACAATAATAATGATAATAATAATAACAACAGCTCTATTATAGCATTCACACATAGTGTTCAAATTGGGATCTGTAATATTTTCTAATGTTTTAAAAGAAGTCTCTTCTGCTCAGGAAGGCTGCATTTATTCAAGAAGGGGGTCTCAAAAATGGCCAAAAAATATGATTTTACTAACTTATTAATTTTAAGTTACATTTTGCTTTGTTGGTATAATGTCTGCTAGAATGTTAAAAAAATGTTCAATGTTAAGTAAATATTTTTTAAATTGTTATGCAATTGAGCTTTTCTTCGAAAACCAAGACAAAACGGTAAAAAGCACATTTTGGCTATTTGATTTATGCAATGGTGAAAACAATTGGCAAAATACATGGGAAACAAACTGAAAAAAAAAACTGTGTTCGGTATTCGTGTTTCATGAAACCAGTGTTTCATTTTGTTTCAATCTTCATTTCGGTGCAGCCCTAGTTTTTTTCAACTGCTTACACACAAAATCTTTACTTGTCACACAATTTCTGAAAGCTGACACTCAAACAGCAGAAGCACACACCAAATCTACAAAACCATTCACTAATTCTCAGCCTTTCAATTTCATAAAACACTTTTTGCAAAACACAACACACAATTCTCTATGTAACACACAAACATCTAACAGGAATTAATATTATGGCAAAGGTGTTTGCAAATGTTTGCTTTTGAGATGTGTGTGCAAAGTTTTGAACAAAAGAAGCAAAGGTTTGAAAAAAACTGAGGTGTGCGTATGATCATGTGACAGAGGCGTGAGACTGTGTCTGTGCAGGTACTGCCCCACCTGTAAGAACGACAGCAGTGAGGTGGTCAAAGCCGGAGAGAAGCTCAGAACCAGCAAGAAGAAATCTAAGATGCCATCAGCGACTACAGAGAGCCAGAGAGACTGGGGCAAGGTATGAACACACACACAGACAGACACACACACGCGCACACAAACACACTCACTCTCTCTCTCTCTCTCTCTCTCTCTCTGAGTGTGTGTGTGTGTGTGTGTGTGCTTTAGCAGCCTGTTGAATGGAGGGTGATGGTTTTGTGATGCGTGTCTTCATTAATAACGGCTGTAAAACTCAAAGAACATGAGCTTCATCTGCAGATCAAAGGCCTGTTTGTGTAAAAGCGCTCTAGACGCTCATTTACTCAAAGAGAACGCAGCTGAAGGCCAGAGTCCCGCTGAGCAGCGTTTACGAGCGCTGAGGCATTGTGGGAAAGCAGGTACGAGTGTGAGCGGACACACATGACGCTCCGAACGACTGTATGAATCACCAAACGACTTCACTAATGTAACGACAGGAGGAATATTGAGACACGAGAGAGACTGTAATTGTGATGAAACAAACACTCATCTCTCAATGAATGTAAATGCTCAGGAACGAGTTTTACCGGAGTGTTTATACTATTCGGTTACATGATCGTAGTTTTTTAAAAATTGACATTTTTATAATTTAATGCATTTTTAGTAAGTGTTTTATTTTTGCTGTATTTTAATTTGACATTTTTTATTATTTAATTATTAGCTTTTCATCATGTGAACACACATTACGGACTTTTATTTATGTGCTATGTATTATAAAGTTAATTATAACTACAGACTAAAGCAAACCCTAATAAATACACACATATACTCGTTTTTCTTACAAAACTTGCCAATTAAGAGGTTAAATATTGAGTTTTTATTTTAATATAATTTTACTAATTTTGTTGTTTTTGTCATTTAGTTTATTTCATTTTAGTTTAGATTTATTTTAATTTTAGCTTTAGTAATTTTAGTTTTTAAAACATTTTAGTTTAATTTTCAATCAGGTATTTGTTTTATTTGTTTTGTTTTATTTCAAATAAAGTAAAAGTTTTTAGTTTTTGTTAACAATAATAACACTGCCTTAAGCTCATCTATATGCTATTGTGCTAAATATAAAATTTATATTTATTAGATGTATGCATTCAAAATGTAAACATTGACAGTTTTAATGACATCATTCCACATTTCAGCTCGTCCAATCAAATGCCCTCTAGAATCTGAAGCGTCCCGCCCCCTTCATTACATAAAGATGCTAATCTGCATCTGAAATCACATGTGCTCTCATTTATTATGGACTCTTTTCTTTGATATATATAATTCCGTATTTTCTAATAATATTACCAAGGGGCAACATGTATATTGAAAATAGCAGAGGGCCTAAGACAGATCCTTGAGGCACTCCATACTTTACTGGTGTTAATTGAGATGATTCCCCGTTTAAATAAGCAAAGTGATAACAGTCAGACAGGTACTGAGGAAAAAACATCAGTTTGTGTAATATAGGTAGTCAGATAGAGACTTTGTTCATTATTGTTGGTCAGCTCTGGTTAAGTGTGTGTGTTGTGTGTGTTTTAGGGTATGGCGTGTGTGGGCCGCACTAAAGAGTGCACAATCGTCCCCTCCAATCACTACGGCCCCGTTCCCGGCGTTCCCGTCGGAACCACGTGGAAGTTCCGCGTTCAGGTGAGGAGATCTGCCTCGGAGCGGGTTTGACCCAGAAGTGACCAAGATTTTAAGAATCGCTTGTAAATCTCTCATTGCTTCATTGATCTGATCTCATGCACATCCGTTTTTGAGTGAAAAAACATTATTTCGGATAATTTTGGCAACTTTCACTCAAAAACCGAAATGCATAAACTCAGATATTAGTTAAACCTCAGATCAACCAGTTCCAGAAAGAAACACAAAACCCGTGCTAATCGACAGAAAACAAGATTGAATCCAGTATTTGATAATAATATAGCATAATGAGAGATTTACAAGCAATTTGGTCATTTTTGAACACCACGAGTATAAGAAGGAGGGGAAAAAACAGCTTTAAAAAAAGTACAAAAGTTATGATGAAACATTTGTGACCCTGGACTACAAAACCAGTCATAAGGGTCTTTATTTTTTTAATGTATTGTTGGCTATTGCTACAAATATACCCCAGCGACTTAACACTGCTTTTGTGCTGCAGGGTCACATTTGGGAAGATGTTATACCCTGTGTGAGCAAAGCCAGTAAGTTTTAGTCCAGCGTGAGGATTTCAAAGGGTTAAGTGTGTGTCTGTGTCTGTGTTTGTGTCTGTGTGTGTGTGTGTGTGTGCGTGTGTGTGTGGTGTGTGTGGTGTGTGTGTGTGTGTGTGTGTGGTCAGGTGAGCGAGGCGGGCGTTCACAGGCCTCACGTCGGTGGGATTCACGGACGCAGTAACGACGGCTCGTACTCGCTGGTGCTCGCTGGAGGATTCGAGGACGAAGTTGTGAGTGTTTCTTCATTTCATCTCAGCATTTACCATCTGCACCAAATTAATATTTTTGCTCAGTTTGAGTCTCTGAATAAAATTGAGCTCCATATTCTTACTGTATATGAGCCATAAACGCCTTATGATCAAATGATATTTAACAAAAAAAAAAACATACACAAACTTTTTAATTTTTTTTAATAAAAATATTCTCTCTATGAAAGCTTATTTTCACCACAGAATAAAATAATTAAAAAGGCAATTGCAGTTTTGTGAGAATTAATAGATTAATTTAATTGAATTGCGAGATATAAAGTCAAAATTGTGAGAAAAAGTGGCAATAACCTTTTTTATTTATTTTTTATTCTGTGGGGGAAACAAAAAAAGAGAATTGCGAGTAAAAAAAAAAGTCAATCTGCACCAAATTAATATTTTTGCTCAGTTTGAGTCTCTGAATAAAATTGAGCTCCATATTCTTACTGTATATGAGCCATAAACGCCTTATGATCAAATGATATTTAACAAAAAAAAAAACATACACAAACTTTTTAATTTTTTTTAATAAAAATATTCTCTCTATGAAAGCTTATTTTCACCACAGAATAAAATAATTAAAAAGGCAATTGCAGTTTTGTGAGAATTAATAGATTAATTTAATTGAATTGCGAGATATAAAGTCAAAATTGTGAGAAAAAGTGGCAATAACCTTTTTTATTTATTTTTTATTCTGTGGGGGAAACAAAAAAAGAGAATTGCGAGTAAAAAAAAAAGTCAAAATTGCAAAAGATGTAAACTCGTATAAACTCAATTCTGAACAGAAAAGGCAAAATTATGAGATATAAAATCGTGATTGCATTGCAATAAAAAATAGTCAGAATCAAATGAATAAAAGGCTCAATAAAAATTTTTTGGTCTGTTATTTCATATGTGTGTTCCAGGACCGGGGTGATGAGTTCACCTACACCGGCAGCGGAGGTCGTGACCTCTCCGGAAACAAGCGTATCGGCGAGCACTCGTTCGATCAGACGCTCACACACATGAACAGGTGATCCACGCGGCTCTCATCTTTACACGTCTCTCTGCATGTAAACTGTGACTGTACATGCCCTTCTTGACCTCTGACCTCTCAGGGCTCTGGCGCTGAACTGTGACGCCCCTCTGAACGACAAGGATGGGGCGGAGTCTCGCAACTGGAGAGCGGGAAAACCGGTGAGAGTGATTCGCAGCTCCAAGGGCCGACGGATCAGCAAATACGCACCGGAGGAGGGAAACCGCTACGATGGCATTTATAAGGTACACACACACACACACACTCACACACATGCACTCTCTCACACACACACACACACACATGCACACACACACTCTCTCACACTCACACACACGCACACACACACACTCACACAACATTTATGTCATCATTTTAGTTCATCAGACGTATGCTTGCTTTATTCATAATCATTTTCAGTCCAGTTTGGTTTAGCTGACTAGAAGCGATTCCTCTTCAGAAGTAACTGAACTAAACACTCAGATTTATCATATTACACCAAAGTAAATCCACATGAAGGTCTGCAGTGCTTTCAGATGGACTAAAGACTGAACATTCACTTCACAACCCACGTCTGTTTAAAGGACCGGACTCATTAGTGCGTCAATCAGGATTTCATTTAACAAATCAAATGCATGTTGCCTGATTACATTTACACACACACACACACACACACACACACACACTCACTCGCACACATGCACATACACACACTCACACACACTCACTCACATGAACACACACACATTTGTATTTGCTGCATTATTTAACGCCTAAAAAAAGCATGTCTTAAAGCAGGTGGTAATTTGCGCTGCTCTTAGTAGATTGCGCTGGTTATTTTGGAAATGTGTGTATTGTCAGTAAATCACCCGCATAATTTTCCCCTCCCATCAACGCTTTTATAGAATTGCGCTCTAACACTAATTTGCCCTGTTTAGTAAATCTGGCCCTTAGTTTTTTACCTGAAATGTTTTTTAAGTTTTTCATCTAGTACTTTTTTTACTGAATGTTTTTTTGTTTTTTTTAGGTTTTTCACCTCATATTTGTTTTTTTCCCAAGTTTTTCACCTAATACGTATGTTTTTTATGTTTAAGTTTTTTCACCTAATATTCATTTCAGCTTTAGTTTCCCCCCTAATATTTGTTTTATTTAAACTTTATTTAATATATAGATTTTTTAATAGATTTGCTTTTATTTTTAGTTAACAACAGCAACACTTCTAATGAGTTCATGCAAAGTAAATAAAATTCATGAGCAGAGCTTTCATTTACATTTTCATTTATGCATTTAGCAGAAGCTTTTATGATGTATATTGCTCTCAAACTATGTGCTTTTTCAGTTTTTCTTTTCCTGGGACTTAGAAATTAACTTGACTGAAGTTCATCAGTGAAAGTGTCTGATGTCTTTCTTCTGCTGTCACACATCAATGTTTAAAACAGATTTTGTCCCAAAAAATTTATTTATATTTTGAAAGTGAACAAAACTGTTCTGAATTTTGATATTTGATGACATCAGCCAGGAAAAACATGACATGTACTTTGATTTTAATCTTTTTGTAGCATTTGGTTTGCAGTGATTGGTTCATTGTGTTCGTTAAGCCACATCAGATGAAGTTCTCTTGAACACTTTGTTGCACCATTGGTGGTGATGTTGGAGAGCGTGGCGTGTTGTTGTCAGGTGGTGAAGTACTGGCCGGAGATCGGGAAGTGTGGGTTCCTGGTGTGGAGATACCTGCTGCGACGCGACGACCTGGAGCCAGCGCCCTGGACTACAGAGGGGATCGAGCGGAGCAAGAAACTAGGGCTCAAAGTCCAGGTGAGGAGTGTGAGTGTGAGTGTGAGTGTGTGTGTGTGTGTGTGTGTGAG
>NW_015645554.1:10029-15660 GCF_001515625.1 Sinocyclocheilus rhinocerous
ACCCTGCCTGTGCTACTTATGACTGCTTTTGTGCTCCAGGGTCATATATATTAATTCATACATGTGTTTGTGTGTCTCAGTATCCTCCTGGGTATCTGGAGGCCATGGCCAATAAGACGAAGCGCGAGGCGACGGTGCGAGCGGTGGGCGGCTCGACGCGCGGCAGAAAGAGAGGACGACCCCGAGCCACACGACCGTCCAAGAGAGTCCAGGAGGAAGAGGAGGAGAAACCAGCGGAGAACACGGAGGAAGAGCTGCAGAGCAACGGCAGCGCAGACGCTCACGAAGAAGAAGAGGAGAACACAGGTACAGTGTCATTATACAGCTGTGTGTAGGGCCCTATGACAGAATCATGGAATCCAGGCATAAAATTGGAATACTGTTTAACTCGGAATGTTAACACGGAAGTTTGGATGCGTTAATCTAAAGTAGGTCATGCAAATGCAAATGAACAGTAGTTTAATCAAGAGCAGCGAGTGACTCTGTCTTTTCTTTTAATAACATCAGATTTTTCCCCAACCATTAACTACATATATATAGGGCTGGACGATATGGCCAAAATTGATATCACGATATATTTCTTAATTTCGGTCGATACGATATAATTCCGATATCGATATGAACACTATTTATCTGAAATAGAAATCTTTTGTAACATTATAAATGCCTTTATCATCACTTTTGATCAATTTTAAGCATCCTTGCTAAATAAAAGTATAATGAGCCGCAGGAGGAGCCGCAGGTCAAGCGTCTGAAGGAAGTGGAGTCGTTCGTTCTGTCAGAACAGCAGCGGAATCTGATACAGGAAGACGAACCCAACAGGAAGCTGTGGGACGAAGCGCTGAGCTTCCTGTCGGAGGGACCGGTACACACTAAACCTATAGACAAAAGTTTATTTACACTTGTGGCCAAAATGATTAGAACACTAGTATTTCCAGCAGCTAAAAATGGTTTTAAGTCAGTTATTTCTATCTTTTGCTGTAGTGTGTCAGTAGGAAATATCAGTTTACATTTCCAAACATTCATTTGGCCATTAATTGTAATAATGCAGTGACATTTTTGTGCTCCACACAGAGATCTGATCATCATCAGTCTGTCTGGAGTCACATGAAGAAACAGAACAAACTGAGACAGACTCAATCCAGAAGAACTGATGCTTCAAGAAAGCTCCTGCAAAGCTCCTGAGAAACTCTGCTCAAGTGCACCGAGGACAAAAGCTGCGTTAAACACAAAGGAAGCTCACACCAAATGTTGATTTCATTTAGTTAATAGAAGTTAATTAATCAAGAAAATCTATTTATGACATTATTTTTGACAGCATCCTCATTTTACAGCATTTTTACACAAGTGCCTAAAACTTTTAACAGCACTGTAGCTTTGCAGGAGGTTTCTTGAAGCGTCTTGGAAACGTTGCCACAGTTCTACATTTACATTTACATTTAGTCATTTTGCAGATGCTTTTATCCAAAGCGACTTACAATTGGGGAATACATAAAGCGATTCTTCTTAAAGAGGCAAACAGACACAGGAAGTGCTCGTAATACCTAGTTTCAGGCATTGTTCAAATAAGTACAAGCTAGAAAGGGAAGGAATAAATCAAGAGAAAGACCATTTTTTTTCTAATTTAGGATGAAGTCAAGTAGCGTCGAAAGAGATGAGTTTTCAGCTGTCGCTTGAAAATGGTCAGGGATTCAGCATTCCGGATAGCGGTGGGAAGATCGTTCCACCAGCCGGGAACAGTGAACGAGAATGTTCTGGAAAGTGATTTTGAGCCTCTCTGTGATGGTATCACGAGGCGTTGCTCACTAGCGGATCTCAGACTTCTGGAGGGGATGTAGATTCGTAATAGTGAGTGGAAGTAGGCGGGTGCTGAGCCTGTGGCTGTTCTATATGCAAGCATCAATGTCTTGAACTTGATGCGAGCCGCAACCGGTAGCCAGTGCAAGGAGATAAAGAGAGGTATAACATGGGCTCTTTTGGGCTCGTTGAAAACCAGTCGTGCCGCTGCATTCTGAATCATTTGTAGAGGTTTGATTGTGCTTGATGGAAGTCCAGCCAGAAGAGCATTGCAGTAGTCCAGCCTAGAAATGACAAGGGCCTGGACAAGAAGTTGTGCAGCATGCTCCATTAGAAAGGGCCTGATCTTTCTGATGTTGTGCAATGCAAACCTGCAAGAATGGGCAGTCTTTGCAATGTGGTCTTTGAAGGTCAGCTGGTCATCAAAGGTTACACCAAGATTTCTGACCGAAGTTGATGGGGTATATATTGTTGATGGGGTAATATCAACAATATATATTATATATTACCCCATCAACTATTACTATGTAATAGTTGATGGGGTAATATATCGCACAACCCTACCTAACACTTTCTTTATGGCTCTGACATTTTTTTCCAGTAGGAGATATATGAAATATGATTGTGCAGATAGTCATCTCGGCAGTAGGGGCTGCCAACAGGAAAATGGTTTCCATGCCTATTGCCTACCAGGTGTAGATTTGTCAGGCAAAAAGCGTTGTTTGGCCCTTGTGTGAGAAGTACGATCCCCTTACCTGCCACTTTATCCTCCCACCAGCTTAAGAAGTGTTTACATGTCCCAAGTAACAGTCTGCTGAACGCAGGGCTGCATGAAACAAGATACAATGTCCCACGAAATCCATACCAGTGCCTTTATTCTCATGAATGAAAGTAGGATTTGAATGACCACCACTGTACACCACACAAGACTATTAGGGCAAAGGCCAGTGAACTGATACCTTTAGTTGCTCCAAGCAATTCAGCATCGATTGCTGCTCTATATGTGCTTGTGACTTTTCTCAATATGGGTTT
Source organism: Sinocyclocheilus rhinocerous (assembly GCF_001515625.1). Lineage (NCBI taxonomy): Eukaryota > Metazoa > Chordata > Actinopteri > Cypriniformes > Cyprinidae > Sinocyclocheilus > Sinocyclocheilus rhinocerous. The sequence continues at coordinate 12,859 of NW_015645554.1, forward strand.
TTCTTTTCTTTTTGTAGATTCTCTGTTTATAAAATAGGGTTTTAATGCTGTTCACTCTCAAGTCTTCCTTGATGTAGCTTTTTGAAAGATGATGTTTGGAATTCCCTCCTTTCATTCATTCATTCTTTCACTAACTGCAGTCCACTAACAGTTCTCTTGTTTCTCCCCAATGGTGTGAAAGACGTCTGTCCCCTGGACAGACCATCGAGAAACAAAACAGATTTGCAGAGGTCCTTTACTCAATTCTGTCTCTCCTGAGAGTTCTGGGAGTGGGGGCTGAGGTCAGATATGGGAGACAGTATCATTCATGCTCTTTAGTTGTCAGAGGAAGAATGCAATGAGACTTAACACTTTAAAGGCCCTCTCGAGGCAGGTGCAAAAACCTTGTTTTCTATAGCAACACCTTTTTCTATAGGAGGTCACATGAAATGGCATTAAAGGATCCTCTCAGTTCTCACTGCTAGAGCGGCTCTCTTCTTTAAGTTGACAGCTAGAGGCGTGTTAAGGCATGTACAAATATTGTGCTGTGAGCATTTTCTCCCCTTCTCTGATTTCAGGAGTGGTGAGTCAGGGGTGTGTGGGTTTTGCTTGGATGATTGTTTAGTTTGAAAGGAAGTTGATTTATTTGAAGACTTGAGGGACATGTTAAAGGGATAGTTCACCAAAAACATGAAAATTCTGTGGTTAGTTGCTTACCCTTATGTCATTCCAGACCCGTATGACTTTTTTTTTCATCTGTGGAAACCAACATGACGATACTTTAAAAAAAAAAATTACTTTTGTGGGAACTGATATTTTTTTTTTACATAGATTTTTTTTGTAACATCATAAATTACTTTTGATCAGTTTAGTGCATCCTTGTTCAATAAAAGCTATTTTATTTATTTATTGCAAAAAAAAAAAATCTTACAGACCCCAAAACTTTAAACAGTAGTGTATATATTGTATGACCTCACAAGCCTTGAAATATAATACATGAGTCATATGGATTGCTTTTATATTGTTATTTTATGAAAGCTTCTGTCCCCATTGTAAATACAAAGAGAAGAGTATGGAAAATAGTCTTCATGTTTCCTTTTGTGTTCTGCAGAACAAAAAAAGTCAAATGGGTTTGTAAATGTACATTTTCATTTTGGGGTGAACGATCCCTTTAAGCGTGTCCATAGATGCCGAATCTGTTTATTGAGATGCATAAGGATGCATCTAATTTGCTAAATACAAACAGACTGCAGGGGCTGAAAGTAAGTAGTTCTAAGTAGTTTTCACTTTGGAGTTTATTTGTTAATTGCATGGGCTTGGATCAGCACAAAAGCCAAAGCATCACTTTGCTCAGCATGCTTGGAGACCGCAACTGTCCTGTCTCTGAGCTGGAACTGAAACAGTGTAGGAAGTCCTCCATTCTTCTCTGTAATGTAGGCCAGATGGCACAGTGCCGGCAGCTTTAGTAGTGTGACATGCAATCATACATACAAATAGATCCCTTGAGACAGATATGGGTGATGTCCAATCAGATGTAGCACTGAAAGACTACCCATCAGACATATGCCTGAAAACGAGTGTTTTTTTTTTAAACATTTACATTGTCATTTTGCAGACGCTTTTATCCAAAGCGACTTACCATTGGGGAATACATAAAGCGATTCTTCTTAAAGAGGCAAACAGACACAGGAAGTGCTTGTAATATCAAGTTATAGGCATTGTTCAAACAAGTACAAGCTAGAAAGGGAAGGAATAAATAAAGAGAAATAATTATTTATTTTTTTTAAGATGAAGTCAAGTAGCGTTTAAAGAGATGAGTTTTCAGCTGTCGCTTGAAAATTTTCAGGGATTCAGCATTCCGGATAGGGGTGGGAAGATCATTCCACCAGCCAGGAATGGTGAACGAGAATTTTCTGGAAAGTGATTTTGAGCCTCTCTGTGATGGTACCACGAGGCGTCGCTCACTAGCGGATCTCAGACTTCTGGAGGGGATGTAGATTCGTAATAGTGAGTGGAAGTAGGCGGGTGCTGAGCCTGTGGCTGTTCTATATGCAAGCATCAATGACTTGAACTTGATGCGAGCCGCAACCGGTAGCCAGTGCAAGAAGATAAAGAGAGGTGTAACATGGGCTTTTTTGGGCTCGTTGAAGACCAGTCATGCCGCTGCATTCTGAATCATTTGTAGAGGTTTGATTGTGCATGATGGAAGTCCAGCCAGAAGAGCATTGCAGTAGTCCAGCCTAGAAATTACAAGGGCCTGGACAAGAAGTTGATCATGCAGCATGATCGTTAGAAAGGGCCTGATCTTTCTGATGTTGTGCAATGCAAACCTGCAAGATCGAGCGGTCTTTGCAATGTGGTCTTTGAAGGTCAGCTGGTCATCAAAGAATATACCAAGATTTCTGACCGAAGTTGATGGGGTAATTGTAGAAGAACCTAGCTGGATGGTGAAATCATGCTGTAGAGTTGGAGTGGCAGGGAAGACAAGAAGCTCAGTCTTTGCCAGGTTGAGCTGTAGGTGATGTAGGTGATGTTATGCCGAGATGTCCGCCAGGCAGCCTGAGATCCGTGCAGCTTCCGTTGGATCATCTGGTTCATCTGGTTGATAGAGCTGTGTGTCATCAGCATAGCAATGGTAGGAGAAGCCATGTGCCTGTATGATGGGACCCAGTGATGTTGTGTATATGGAGAAGAGGAGGGGTCCAAGAACTGATCCCTGAGGAACCCCAGTGACAAGGTGATGTGCTTTGGATACCTCCCCTCCCCAAGCCACCCTGAAAGACCTACCAGTGAGATAGGATTCAAACCAGCAAAGTGGAATCC
>NW_015645554.1:16479-19884 GCF_001515625.1 Sinocyclocheilus rhinocerous
GTGTGTGTGTGTGTGTCAGTAACGGTGTGTGTGTTCTCCTCCAGGCGTGTCTGCAGCGCTCGTTCCGCGCCGAGGTCTTCTCGTGTCCCGCCTGCCGTCACGATCTGGGCAAAGATTACGCTATGAGCCTCAACAAAACCCTTCAGCTGCTCCTGGATCAGTTCTTCCCCGGATACAGCAAAGGACGATGAATCTCTTCCACAAAAAACGGACAAAGATCTGCTCTCCGCACAAGCGTCTCTCACACACACGCGCGCACACACACACACACACCAGCCTGACATCTGTGTTCACGCCCGCAAACCCAACGGACGCTGGGACTCGAACCCGTCGACACACATCATGAACATCATCAGCGTCTGGATCAGCAGTGACCACAGAATCTCCTGAATCAGTCAAATTAATGTTAACGTAGGAATCAAACCCTGTCAAAAACACTTCCAACTAATTTCACCCAAAAATAAAATAAATTATTTACTATACATATATATATATATAGTTCAAATAATTATTCTGTATAATTAAATTTGAAATCAACATAATTATATTAATTATTATTTAATTGAAATTATGCAATTAAATAAATATAAAATAAATAAATAAATATAAAATAATTATATTTTGCACAAAAGAAACCTATTTTTATGATAATTTGCATCGTGACACACTTAAACACATTTTATCCCAAATTCTCATGAATGTGTCCATATGTTTTAGTTTTGAGTTATTTTTTATTTCTCTTTAGTCTCAATGATTTTCAAGTCTAATTGCTGTTAAAAAAAGAAAAAGAAAAAAGATGTTTGTTATTAAAACAAGCATAAAATTAGAGGCAGTGCAACAAATACAATGTGTAAATGATTTTAATATGTATCATTTTTATATTTACTTTTAATATTTAAAGTATATAAATACAATTTAACAAAAAATAATATATCAGTTTTTTTGCGTTATATTAATGGCATAAAATGTGTTTACATTTAATAAAAAAAAATAATGTCACTATTTAGAATATCTGCATGGTCTTTAAAATAGGCTTCATTTTCTTAATGCAAAATATAATTCTTTGTACCTTTGGTTCATTTCGGAGTGAACTGAGTCAAACGTGTTCTTGACGGGAATCGAATGACTGAATCTTTGATCCGCTGCTCTAATGAAGCTGAAAGCTGCGGTGAAATGGAGAGTCAGTGCGAATCTCTCCAGATCTGCTGATGTTTCTCCATCTTCAGCTGGATTGTCGTGACAGATGGAGCGAATCCGCTGCTCAATCATCGTGAACGTGATCCGAAGCGTTCATCTGTTCCTTGTTTGTTCCCTTCGGTTGTTTGTTGCTCGGCCTGTTCGTCTCTTTTCGTGGTGATTTCTGCTTTTGTTTTTCAGGAACTGCAGATGTACGATGTTTATCCGCTCGTCTGTGACGTGTGTCATTCCCACAGTGATATCCCGTCTTTGATTTCCAGTGCTGGCTTTCCTCTCGTCTGTGATCTTGGCTGTTTTCTCTCACGCTCTCGCTCTTCTGCTGCGCTTTCCTGTGGTGTTTTACGTTTTATTGCACTTACTGATGATGAGAAATGAGATTGTGACGGAGCCGTCGGTTTATTTTCCTACCTGTTTGACTTTCACCGTTCGCTGTTTCAGTGTGGCAAATCTGATCTGCGGTCCCTGCAGAAACATCGCTTCGAATCGTGATTCCGAATTTTATACATGGTATAATACTTGTTAATGTACTTATTAAATATTTTGATTCCAGAATCGTCGTGTGATTGTTCTTCAGTTGTCTGTCATCATGACTTCGGTTCAACATTTGATGGAACGTTGTTTAATGCAGAGAAGAGACAGATCTGTGGAAGCTTGTTTCCAACACATGCTAAAAAGGTTAAAAAAAAGTTCATTGTGACATCTTATTTTCTCAAAAAAGTCAGAATTGCGAGATACTCGGAATTGCGAGTAAAAAGTTAAAATTGTGAGATGTAAACTCAGAATTGCAAGTAAAAAGTCAGAATTGCGAAAAGTAAACTCAGAATTGCAAGATATAAACTCAGAATTGCGAGATGTAAACTCCGAATTGCGAGTAAAAAGTTAAAATTGCGAGATGTAAACTCGGAATTGCAAGATATAAACTCAGAATTGGGAGTAAAAAGTCAGAATTGCAAGTAAAAAGTCGAAATTGTAAGATATAAACTCAGAATTGCGAGTAAAAAGTAGAAATTCCGAAAAGTAAACTCAGAATTGCGAGATGTAAATTCAGAATTGCGAGTAAAAAGTTAAAATTGCGAGATGTAAACTCGGAGTTGCAAGATATAAACTCAGAATTGCGAGCAAAAAGTCGAAATTCCGAAAAGTAAACTCAGAATTGCGAAAAGTAAACTCAGAATTGCGAGATGTAAACTCAGAATTGGGAGTAAAAAGTCGAAATTGCAAGATATAAACTCAGAATTGCGAGTAAAAAGTCGAAATTCTGAAAAGTAAACTCAGAATTGCGAGTAAAAAATAGAAAATACTTTATTTTTTATTCTGAGCCAGAAACAAGCTTCCATAGAGATCAGATGTAAAATTTGGGGTTTTATTGTGATTGTCTTTTTTTTCTTTCTTTTTTTCTTTTTTTGGTCAGTAAACATAATGACGTTCTTTACTGTATTTCTTAGAAATATCAACTTTATCGGAGATATTTCTCCTAAAAGTCCTTAAAAAAATCAAAACAGATTCAAGTGTGTGTGTGTGGGGGGGGGGTATTATGGTCTGGTTACTATGCTGACTCCAGCAGCTGGGGAAGAGGTTGCCATGGAAACCGCAGTTTCCACCCTAAGTACCACGGTTACTGCAGTTACTACTGTAACATCGCCAATGAATATGGGAAGTTACTGTACTAAGGTAAGTGGTTAATATGGTCAGGTGTTCACTACCACACTAACCCTAACCCTACTAGTTTCTCCTTCCATTTCCAGTGTGATGAATGAATGAACCAGAAAATACATAAACCATGATTTCATCTCTTTCTTGACTCAAAGTTCAGACATTTTTTTTTTTTACACAAAAGTAGATTACAAATTCAAAAGTATATTCCTGAAATGATAACTGGGGTCTAGTGTTTGAATCGGTTCTCTACATATACTGCGCCACAGCAGGCCATGCTCGTAATCATATTGAGCGCAGTATGTAGTATGTAGTGCACTATTGTGAAGTATTGTGTTCATCTTCAATGTTTTCTGATGAACGCTGGAGACATCTAGTGGACACTGAGAGCATCACGTGGCTGATCGATGACGTCACAGAGGTGATCAATCCGATCACGTGCATTCCCTCCGGAACAACTGAAGTTATCGATCTCCCGTTAGAATGGGTGATTTTTGCTTTTATATATATATATATATATATATTTTTTTTTTTTTTTTTTTTTTTTTTTTTTTC
>NW_015645554.1:20671-27070 GCF_001515625.1 Sinocyclocheilus rhinocerous
TTTTTTTTTTTTTTCTGGTTGCAACCATGTTTTCACATTCCCATACTGTCAAATCTCTTAAAAATCATAAATAATAAGAATAACATATTTTTAAAGAACTTATACTTCTAGATAACTTATTGAGGATTCTTTGTTTATTCTTCCTTTCCTTTTTTTATTTTATGTTCTTTGTATTTTCTTCTTACATTACATAATAAATATTACATAATATTTAAATGTTTTCTTTATGAAGAATTTTGAAGTGCTAAAATATCATGAAAATATAATAATTAAGCATATCATAATATTAATATAATAATAATTACATAATAATATTAACGTGTTACACAATAATAATAAAAATCTTTATTTTCCTTCTTTTTCTTAAGGGGGTGAACTATGATCCGGGCATTTTCTTGACATTTTCTAGGTTTTTTATAAGATTTACCTAAAGATTTCAGACTTTCTGCTCAAGTTTAATTCAATAATTCAGAAATAAACTCAAGATTCACTCTGCAAACTTTACTGGGAACATTATTGTTGATTTTCTCAAAAAGATTATTTTGAGTTAAGAGAACAGTAGAACAGAATGTGGGGGTTTTAGGTCGAATAAAACGAGAATATTCTAGAATATTCACATGTTCATGTTTCTGGAGCAAATGGAGAATAGAATCAGATTTCAGTGCTTTTCTCTTCGTTGTAATAAAACATGGGTTTTACCATGCTGCTTTACAAAATTTGAAGGCTATGTAAAGTTTTATTTTTTCTGCAAACACACACCGACACACACTGGCGCGCGCACACACACACTCTCACACACACACACCGCCGTGTGAATGTCGCCGTGTTTCCTTCAAGTCAATCTCCATCAACACGCGTTTCTCCGTCGCTCGTTTTTCGCAAAATCTGCCAGATTTTCCTTCGCGACGCTGCAAAACAGCCGCACTTCGGGTTTCAACTGTGTTTACTGACAAATCGCGCCGCACTGGAACTATGAGCTTCAGCGGTCGGCGGGAGAGCGAGCGGCGGCTGCCCGGCTCAGGCGAGCCCTCCCCGGTGTGAGAGTCAAATCGAGGCCGCTGTCGCTGCGGCCTAGTGCGGGCGGTTTAATGTTTCACTCGACAACACAGAACAGCGCTCCGGTAATGTCGTAAAAACTCACGAAACATTAACACGATGACGAGAATGAGAGATTAACTCAATTTAGAGCGGGTTAATGCACTTTAAATGAGTTTAAGCGGATTGTTTATAGAAATGCATTGAAGTTTTGCATGCTTATTTATTCATCAGGTGTTATTTAGCACGCTTATAATGATCCCAGGAAGTTGTTTTAGTAGTGTAACTGAAGTGTTTTGTTTGTCTTCAAACAGGCTCCATCAGGAACAGCAATGGCTTCTTGTGATGACAGATTGACGTTGATTGACAGATGATGCTGGCGGTAAGGTTACCTGTGCAGGTGAGCGAGGCCCTCAGCATCACGGCGGGAGAATGAAGCTTCATTCGGACTCGTGCGAGGACGCACACGCATGTGAATCTGCATCACACGCCTCCCCGGACATGAACCCGAACCTCCGTTTGACCTTGACCTCCTGCAACGGTTCGACTGACCAATCAGGGCTGGAGAATCTCACGGCACACTTGGACGACGAGGACGATCTCATGCCCGAGATCCAGCAGGCCTTCAGAATATTTCAGAGCTTCCTCTCAGAGAAGCATAAGTGCATCACGGCCCCGTTCTGGCGTCCCGTGGGCCCAGGGGACCACGCCGGGATGTGCTTCAGAAAGATAGACGATAAGTTCGTGAATCGCGAGTACGAGTCCATCACGGCGTTCGTGTCAGATTTCAGACTGATGCTAGAGAACTGTTACCGCTTTCACGGCGTCGATCACTGGATCTCCAAACAGGCCCAGAAACTGGAGATCATTCTAGAGCAAAAGCTGACCTTGTTGTCCAGGTGAAAAGAAAAATCAATGGCGAGGAGTTTGAGATGAGACATTGCATGCAAAACCATTGGTTTTCATGCAATGGTCAATTTTGAGATTTTAGATTATTATTGATTTGTCATTGTTAGAAATAACAACGAGATAACATCAGAGCAGCCTACGACGTAAAAGTGCAATAAGAATCCATAAAGTGCAAGCCAAATTATTGTCATCTTTGGCTTTTCATAATGTGTTTTTTTTTCAGACTAGTGAAAAGAAGACATGCAAAATGCACTTAAGTTTTTATTTTATTGCACTTTATCTGAAACGGGTTTAACGGCATCTTGTTGATCATTTAGAGGCTTTGCGTATAAAATATGATGCATTAGGTTATATAGGGTTAGATATGTAAAAGAGACTTATGTTACTTTCAATAAAAAGTTAATGTGTTTTTAAACTCATTTTAGCTTTAAATTACAGAAAATGTTCATTTTGAGTTTAATAGGTTGCTCTACACTATCAGAGCTCTTATGAGCAGGGTTATTATTGTTAACTAAAACTAAAACCATGAATTCACATTTTTGATACTTGAAATAAAATATATAATAAATATAATCATTTTTCGTTTGGTTTAACTTGCACTAAAATAAAAATGTTCAAATTCAAGAAAAACTAATAAAAATGACAAAAACACGCAACAAAATAAAACAAAACTTTAACTAAAATAAAAAAATATTAATAAAATTATTTTAAAAATGACCGTAAATAAGCATAAATCCATCACGCGCCCCGAACACCGAACTTTACAGTTTTATTTCTCTCTATATTCTGAAGGTTTATTCATATTTCATTCACACTGATTTATACAACATTTTACTCTTAAGAAATGGTTCAAATGTTTGTTTTCCGTCTGTTGACAGTATTTTCTGATTTATAGAGTGATAAAAAGAGAAATCCAGAATCCCCTCTGGAAGAACCGTTAACTCTATTATCACAACAAAATCAAACAAGAGTTTTGAACATGGATTTATCCAATGCTCATATGTAAATGTATGTATATTAATGCATTTTTAATTAGATAATGCCTTCAAGAAAAACTAATAAAAATGACAAAAACACGCAACAAAATAACCAAAACTTTAACTAAAATAAAAAAATATTAATAAAATTATTTTTAAAATGACCGTAAATAAGCATAAATCCATCACGCGCCCCGAACACCGAACTTTACAGTTTTATTTCTCTCTATATTCTGAAGGTTTATTCATATTTCATTCACACTGATTTATACAACATTTTACTCTTAAGAAATGGTTCAAATGTTTGTTTTCCGTCTGTTGACAGTATTTTCTGATTTATAGAGTGATAAAAAGAGAAATCCAGAATCCCCTCTGGAAGAACCGTTAACTCTATTATCACAACAAAATCAAACAAGAGTTTTGAACATGGATTTATCCAATGCTCATATGTAAATGTATGTATATTAATGCATTTTTAATTAGATAATGCCTCGTTTTTGCATATTTAAACATAGCATTGTAAAACGTGTAATACAAAAAACTTTTGCAATTCGTAATGTTATCAATCAAATAGGGAAGTACATGGAATAAAAATAAAAAATTCTAAAAATTCTATTTAAAAAAAAAAAACAATAGCACAATGTAAACTCAGAATTCAGAGAAAAAAGTCAGAATTGTGATATACATAGACCCAGAATTGTAATGAAAAAAACTTAAAATTACTTTTTTTTTTTGTGGTGAAAATGGACTTTCATAGAAGTATGGTGATATTTAAATGTTAAATTAAAGCATTTCATTATGTTTTATTAATCTAGTTGACTGTATTAAAATTAGACTCACTCAAACAAGCAAAAACAATCAAAAAGAAGTTGATTGTGCCTGTGCTTCGCATCTGACCAAATCCTATAATATTCAGTCCAATCAACTTGAAGTATATTACTAGTACCTAGTTATTCTGGAATCATCAAACTGGGCTTTTTTCCTGTCCTGATGGCTCTGATTATCAGTGATTGTGTTGATTTCTGTGCTGATGGTCAGGTCGCTGCGGGAGAAAACCACGCTGGCTGTGACCTCCGGAGGCCGGTTTGGGACGGAGGATGAGAAAGCGGTGCTGGGCTCGTCATCCAGACGGAGGTCGGTGCCCCGGAGCATCATGGGAGGCGGCAGCGAGTCCATCATGGTGCAGGCGCTGAGACTGGAGGAGCTGCAGCGAGCCAAAGACGAGAAGAGGTCAGAACAACTCTATCCTCATCAACCTGCTACTCTTTTAGTTTTTCACAGATGCTGTTTTCCTTTTATTTTTTCTGGATTTAATGGTTGAAAGTAGGGTTGCAAAAAGGTGGAAAATTTCGGAAATATTCCAGAAATTTTGGAAACTTTCCAGGGATTTTTTTGGGAAATTTTCCACCCCTTTGCAAACCTAGTTGAAAGACATTTTAATCCTCAAAAGGCATGGCATTTTCTTTTATTTTTTTTTCTGGGTTCCATTTTAAATTTTAAACAATGGAATGAATAAAACTTCAACAATTTATTTTTGATTACAATTTTAACAATAACAGGGCCCTTTGAAATCCATATCATTTCCCCCCAAACTCCATTTACTTTTTCACAAATTTTTTTAATAAAATATTTTTTATTCTGTTTTAATAGTTTACATTTTTCTAATCAGAAAGCATATCTAACCAACTGAATTAATCAATCTTCAATTAAAATTAAAATGTAATAATTTAATACAATTTTACAGTAACAAACCCAATGATATAAGTTTTTTTTTTCCTTAGATGCTGCTTTATTTTGTTCCCAAATTCTGTGTTTCCCATATTAATTTTTTTCTGAATTCCATTTTAATGGTTTAATTCATTTTTAATCATCAAAAAGCATGTCTTATAAACTAAATGAATAAAACTTGAACAATTTAATTTTTATAAAAATTTTAACAATAGTGGGACCCTATTTTTTCTCCAAAATTCCATTTAATTTTATTCAAATTAATTATTTTCTGGATTCCGTTTTAATAGTTTAAATTTCAATAACCTGAAAGTATGTCTAAACAAGTGAATTAATAAAACTTCATAACAATGTTATATTTGATTAAAAATGTAACAATAACAAGGCCCTTTGAAATCAGTTTTAATTTTTCCCCAAATATTATATTTTCCAGTTTAATTGTTTCTGGATGTTGTGTTTTGTTATTTAACCCAAAACATTTTTTCTCAAAAACAGTGGTAATGAAAGGAATTCATAAAACTTTATCAGTCTTTTAAAATGTAATCAAAATATAACATTTCCATTATTACAAACATTGCATTATTTATTTATTTGGTAAAAAAAAAGTGCTGCACAACGGAGGTACACTGTATAAAATTACTGTAAAAAATATATATATATATTGATTGTGATATTCTGTAGAATAATTTTAAATAAATGTTGTAAAAAAATTAGATTTATTTGGTAAAAAAAAAGTGCTGCACAACGGAGGTACACTGTATAAAATTACTGTAAAAAATATATATATATATTGATTATGTGATATTCTGTAGAATAATTTTAAATAAATGTTGTAAAAAAATTATTATTATTACTTTCACTATACAATAGTATGTTTATATATTCCATAAAATAGACTAAACAATAATATATTTTAGTGATACATTTTTGTCATAATTTCTACATTAGTAGTGAAGAGCTTTAAGTTTCTGTGCATTCTGTGTTTTCTTTATCACACCTGAATCTCTTAAAGGAGTAGTTCACTTCCAGAACAAAAATGTACAGATAATGTACTCACCCCCTTGTCATCCAAGATGTTCATGTTTTTCTTTCTTCAGTCGTAAAGAAATTATGTTTTTTTGAGGAAAACATTTCAGGATTTCTCTCCATATAATGGACTTCTATGGTGCCCCTGAGTTTAAACTTCCAAAATGCAGTTTAAATGCAGCTTTAAAGTGCTCTAAATGATCCCAGCTGAGGAAGAAGGGTCTTATCTAGCGAAACGATCGGTTACTTTCTAAAGAAATGTACAATTTATATACATTTTAACCTCAAACGCTTCTCTTGTCTAGCTCTGCCTGAACTGAACTGAACTGTGTATTCCGGTTCATGACCGTTAGGGTATGTCTAAAAACTCCCGTCTCATTTTCTCCTCCAACTTCAAAATTGTCCTAAATCGTCCTACATCGCTGTTTTACCGTTTTTTTTGTAAAGGGCAGTTGACCTTCTTTGCATGTTCACTTTTAAACACTGGGTCTGTGCTTCTGCAGCAATGTAGGACGATTTTGAAGTTGGAGGAGAAAATGAGACGGGAGTTTTTAGACATACCCTAACTGTCATGAACCGGAATACACAGTACAGTTCAGTTCAGGCAGAGCTAGACAAGACAAGCGTTTGAGGTTAAAAAGTATATAAATTTTACATTTCTTTAGAAAGTAACCGATCGTTTCGCTAGATAAGACCCTTCTTCCTCGGCTGGGATCGTTTAGAG
>NW_015645554.1:27749-29920 GCF_001515625.1 Sinocyclocheilus rhinocerous
CTTCTTTGCATGTTCACTTTGTAAACACTGGGTCGGTATTCTGCAGCGATGTAGGATGATTTTGAAGTTGGAGGAGAAAATGAGATGGGAGTTTTTAGACATACCCTAACTGTCATGAACCGGAATACACAGTACAGTTCAGTTCAGGCAGAGCTAGACAAGACAAGCGTTTGAGGTTAAAAAGTATATAAATTTTACATTTCTTTAGAAAGTAACCGATCGTTTCGCTAGATAAGACCCTTCTTCCTCGGCTGGGATCGTTTAGAGACCTTTGAAGCTGCGTTTAAACAGCATTTTGGAAGTTCAAACCCGGAGGCACCATAGAAGTCCATTATATGGAGAGAAATCCTGAAACGTTTTCCTCAAAAAAACATAATTTCTTTACGACTGAAGAAAGAAAAACATGAACATCTTGGATGACAAGGGGGTGAGTACATTATCTGTAATTTTTTGTTCTGGAAGTGAACTATTCCTTTAACATTTGTAATGTTATGAATGTGGTGTACTGGTGTGAGCGTAGCTGTGATCTCTGTCCCGCAGGCAGCGAGAGCAGGAGCGTAAGGAGGCCGAGGAGGCCTCAGGGAAGGAGCTGGAGGACTGGGAGAGCTCTTTACTGTCTCTGGCCGAGCCGTGTTCACTGTGGAGTCTGTGGGAACTTCCTGCCATCGGTCACTTCCTGTGCCTGGCTCAGACGGCGCTCCACCTCCCGGAGATCGTCTTCTACGAGCTGGAGCGCTGTCTGCTGATGCCACGCTGCAGCGTATTCCTGGCGAAGGTCATGACGGCGCTCCTCTGCCCCCCGCAGAAGAGATCCGGCTTCCCCCGCCGCACGCCGCTGCTCTACAGACGGTGGGAGAGCGAGCTGCGCCGCCGCGTCCAGAGCTGGTACAGAGCGGTCGGCCGCGCCGAGGAGGCACGCCAGGTCAGGTCACACTCATTCATATAGTGCTTTTAACATATAGTGCTTATAACATACAGTGCTTTTAACATATAGTGCTTTTAACCTACAGCGCTTTTAACATATAGTGCTTTTAACATATAGTGCTTTTAACATACAGCGCTTTTAACATATAGTGCTTATAACATATAGCGCTTTTAACATATAGTGCTTATAACATATAGCGCTTTTAACATATAGTGCTTATAACATATAGCGCTTTTAACATATAGTGCTTATAACATATAGCGCTTTTAACATATAGTGCTTATAACATATAGCGCTTTTAACATATAGTGCTTATAACATATAGCGCTTTTAACATATAGTGCTTATAACATATAGCGCTTTTAACATATAGTGCTTATAACATATAGCGCTTTTAACATATAGTGCTTATAACATATAGCGCTTTTAACATATAGTGCTTATAACATATAGCGCTTTTAACATATAGTGCTTATAACATATAGCGCTTTTAACATATAGTGCTTATAACATATAGCGCTTTTAACATATAGTGCTTATAACATATAGCGCTTTTAACATATAGTGCTTATAACATATAGCGCTTTTAACATATAGTGCTTATAACATATAGCGCTTTTAACATATAGTGCTTATAACATATAGCGCTTTTAACATATAGTGCTTATAACATATAGCGCTTTTAACATATAGTGCTTATAACATATAGCGCTTTTAACATATAGTGCTTATAACATATAGCGCTTTTAACATATAGTGCTTATAACATATAGCGCTTTTAACATATAGTGCTTATAACATATAGCGCTTTTAACATATAGTGCTTATAACATATAGCGCTTTTAACATATAGTGCTTATAACATATAGCGCTTTTAACATATAGTGCTTATAACATATAGCGCTTTTAACATATAGTGCTTATAACATATAGCGCTTTTAACATATAGTGCTTATAACATATAGCGCTTTTAACATATAGTGCTTATAACATATAGCGCTTTTAACATATAGTGCTTATAACATATAGCGCTTTTAACATATAGTGCTTATAACATATAGCGCTTTTAACATATAGTGCTTTTAACATACAGCGCTTTTAACATACAGCTCTTTTAACATATAGCGCTTTTAACATACAGATTGAGTCAAATGTGACCCTGGAGCATAAAACCAGTCATAAGGGTCAATTTTGTGAAATTGAGATTTATACATCATCTGAAATCTGAATAAATAATCTTTCCATT